>NW_015113758.1:144563-206763 GCF_001443285.1 Poecilia latipinna
TTAATTTTTTCAATCCCTACCCCCCCTTTTTTTTTTTTTTTTTTTTTTTGCAGATTTGCTATAATTCATTCACATTGAGGAAGAAAAGATTTAGGTGTGTAAATTGTTTTACTATTTCTCTGAACTCATGGGTTGTTTGGAAAAATCATTTATCATCTTGGTAAATTACTTCCAACATGAAGCCTTTGTGTTTGTTCTCCTTCAGATAACACATGATGCATAGTTGAAAAAGTTGCCCTGACCTGGATACTGTTAACACTGTAGACATGGCACCAGCTAAAATATACATTGCCAAAGTGAAGGACAACACAGTACATCAGTGGTCTGTATTTTTCATTTAATGGCTCAGAATTAAGTATATCCACCTTTCACTTCCTGCTCTGGGTGTCCATCCATTACAGTGCTTTATGAAGGGTGTTTGTCACACTCTCGTTTAGTGTAGCAGAGGGTTATATTGGAAAAGAGACACATATTGACCTAATGCTCACTATTGTGAGTTATTAAAGAGGAAAGGCCTGGAATTAGGACATTGACCATAATTGTTACATAACCCTCCACACCATAATATATATATATATATATATATATATATATATATATATATATATAATGACTGCATGCCTTGCATGCAGTCATTTTAATGGGATTTCCTTCAGCAGAGAGGAAGATGTGAAAGCACCTGAGAAGAAAACATTGTATGAAAAAACTATATATACTCTACAATGTAAATATGATTTACTTACAAAAGTGAAATGCTTTGTATAATCGATAAACAAGCTTTTGCAATGGTATTTTTTGATGATCCAGCCTCTGTAATGAACTTTGAGTTTGGGAGGCCTCCTTGCTGTCAGCCTAACCTTTAATTCTCTCATATTGAATTTGAAAAACTTTAACATGCTAATGTCAATATTTATCGAGGTTTGTTATGAAAAGCATTGTACTTGAGGACCAAAATCTCTCTGATGGACAGGAGTGGTGGTATCATCATTAATTAGTAATTCATTTGTTCTCTCTGTTTAATATTCAGATTGAATGGATGTGTGCAGACGCTCAGTGTGGATGTAATTGTACATGACTCCGCCGAGTGGTCAGTGAGACTTCATGAGTGTTATATGCAAAACAGACTTTTTTACTTTAATAATTCAGCTACAATGTAACTATTCAGCACATCAGGAAGGAAAGGGTTAAAATGAAACATTAGTTATCCTTCAATTTAGTTCTGATAGCTACAATTACATATAACATTTCAAGAATTGCACAGTCTGCATTTTCCCAACTTTAGCCAAGAACTCTTTCAGCACTTTTATACTTCTGATTATTACTTGCATGAATGTCAGCCTGCTCTCAGATGCCTCAGAGAAATTCCTCTGACCTATAGCCCGATGCTTAAGTTTGCCACTTTATGGAGGTTATCCACAGGGCATGCAATCATTTTAATGGGATTTCCTTCAGCAGAGAGGAAGATGTGAAAGAATTTGAGAATATCTAGAGAAAGCAAAGAAAAAATTCTATGCATGGGCAGGTAAGTGCATGATAAAGATTATAAAATCTTGAAGGATAGGCAAAACAAGCAGATAAAAACTAAGAAAAATAAAATAAATAAATTATACATTAATACAAAATAAAGTTTAATAGTTATGTATCTGAATTACTTTTAAGCATAGCAGCAAGAAAAACCTGATGACAATCTGACAAGTGGAGTAAGTTGTGCTGGTAATATTTAGGAAAGTTACTAAGAACCATTTATAATAACTGGATAAAACTTATTTTGTGGTATTATTGTATTAAATTTTCCATCGGTAACAACACTAAAAGAACCAGTAACAAGTTTTGAATTTATTTTTCTCACCATTAACAAAAATCTAAATTCTTTATTTCATAATTTTCCACAAATATCAACATCTCATAGAAAAAAACACAGAGATATATATATATATATATATATATATATATATATATATATATATATATATATATATATATATATATATAAATTTTTTATAGACAGTTTTTATTGAACTTTATAAGGGCTGCACTGATTTAGGTGGCATAGCTTGTCAAGCAGGTTAATAGTGTGTGTGAGTACGAGATCAGCAAGACGCTTCTTTAAACACACCAGAAGGTTGATATCCGTCTATCGGACAAGTGGGTCACATGTTTGATTTTATGTATGAATATATAATTTTTTTTTTTTTTTTTTTTGCCACATGCCGAAGTGCTAATTGAAACAATGCGCCATTTTCAGTTTTTCCAGAATATTATTCAACGTTGCATCATTATTTCTTCTGCAACATTTGCCCTTTTTATCAATCCAAACAGAAAGTGAGTGACAAGCCACTTTTGATGCAACAATGCAGTGGGTTTTCCTCCTCTACTGAACTAAACAGATTCAGACAATCCTGCATCCCCTTTTGTTTAGGGCGAGTGCCCACATCAGTGACTCACCGGTGTGAAAAGGTCCGTGGCTGGAGGAGGTTTTAATTAAGCGGCAGCACAGAAGGCTGCAAAGCATTTTGCTTTGGAGGTCAAAGTACAAGCTATCTGTCTAATTATTTTTTTTAAAGGTCTGAACTATGAGTCATCTTCCTCCCGTTTCTGATCTGTGTAAGTGATGTGTTTCCATTGTCTGCTCCAAATGCATTACTAAGACTTGGTCATCACCTCTAAACGTGTGTTGACTTTACTGAAGTGCTGCCTTCATGTTGACATCTCCTACCTCATCAATAACACATTATCTTTTTGTGTGTAGAACCTCAGCAGAGATAACCTAACAAAAGGTTGTAACAAATATTAGAGATGGTTAGTATTGACACATTTGTAAGGCTACTGCTTTAATTTTCACCTCTCTCTGTCTGATTAAAGCTCTCAAAGATCAGAAAGAACTATTTTTTTTTTTATTAAAACAATTAAAAATTTTATGTTCTGCAGTTTTTTGTTAGACGTGGATTTACCCCAATTCACACCCCTTGGAACACCCGTTTTAAAACTTACAACAAATTGACTTTCTGCCTGGAATCTAAGTTTCTGCTCCTCTGCATAGAAAATAATCAGCAACAGAGATATTAAGATGTCTCTCTGCAGTAGCTCTCCTCGCATACACAGTCATATGAAATAAATGGCGGTCCGTTAAATGTCCGGCTGTTTTAAAAGAAATACGCACATACTGAGGCCTAATTATTCATTTATCTGTGGAAAAAATAAAAATGTACCTCCAAATAAATCTCTTATTTTTGAGGTAATCTATCTGCTTCTTCACTGTCATTGGTCAACTTAGTCCAACTCCTCCTTTTTTACTTGAGCACATATGTATGCAGAATCAGCAACACTGGGCTGACTTAAGAAGTTATAGCCAGTTTAGTTTCAGTTAGTTAGCCAAATTGGATTTTTCAAAGAAAACCTGCACCAAGGCTTTACTTTTGGGAAGTATTGCACTTTACCACCTGTGACCACAAACTAAAATAGTAAATAAAATAAGAATATTATATTGAAAGGTTTGTTTATTACTTTGACTTAATTCACTGAGCCAGGCACATAATGCAGCTGACTAAAACACAAACTGATGATTTCAAACCTTTATTTGTGTTACAGTTAAACCAAACATGACTTTAAGGATTAAAATATTACATCAGACATATGAAAATTACATTTAACATCTACTTTAAGGTCACAATTTTCAAAAGGTACTATACTTTTAATCTGACAATAGAGCTTCATTGCAATACATTGTAGTTTATTGAACATGACTGTACTGTTGGAACATATTCTTCTATTCTTCTATCTATAAATACCCTTATTTTTTATTAGTTCAGCTACTCTGATTATTGGGGCAATCAAGCTCAAAATGCAGCAAATTGAGGTTTGTTCATATTGAAGTTTTTAAATATTTTTCTGCAATTCAAAATAAGACTAAAATTAAAGGCTTCCAAGGTGATATGTTACCAACTACTACAACTCTGAAAGGTGGTTGTTAAAAACAAAATTGAATCTACCTGCCTCTGCTCTCTCAGTCTTTCACTTTTCATCGCCTTAGTAATTCCACCAGTGTTCTCAGTTTGACCAAGGAATGTTATAAAACATTAAAGCAGTGAGGCCCGCTTGCGCAGGAGCTTTGACGTCAGTGTGGGTCTTCTGCTGCAACTTTTCACTTATCAGTGGGCAGCAGGTGCGCTGTATGACAGGAATCCATACAGACGATGAATGATGCTCGCTGGGTAACTCAGATGTACGTCACTTTTCAGGTTCGGCTCATGTCAAGGTCTGTCTCTGGCATAAATGAAATAAAGACTGCAGCAGATTTTGCAGCAGTAACTCAGCTAATTTGCTTATTTTACTTCTTTTTTTTTATTGTGTCCATGCAAAATCAGAGTGAAATAAAACATAATTTCCTTTTATCTGCTCATGCACTCATGATTATGTGTGGAACTGAACTTTAGCTCAGAAGCTCCAAATTAAATTGAAGAGTAATTAAAATTTATGTCTCCATTTGTCTTTTTTAAAATGCTGTTTGTCTGTTTTCTTTTTGTTTGCCCCTTTGTAATCTCATCAATCACAATAAGCCAAAGAAAACAGGCAAAGGTCAATGCTGTCATTTTGAATTGAATAGACGGCGCAGAGCCCTGCGGCCCCCTCACTGTTACAACGATGAGCGTCGTAAATGACTCAGGGGCGTTGAAAACGTCTCCGGCTGCCAAGGAGGGACTTGCTGCCTCTCTAAGCTCTGGTTACCAACGCAGATTCAAACTGATGAGTGGTGCCTTTTTTTTTTTTATCTTACAGCCTAAAATTTTTACAGAGCTTTTCTTATTATGTATTTCTTGGCACTTCATTATAAAATATTCAAACTGAGAGACATAGCTATTGATGTAGATGCATAGATTAAAAAAAAGCAAAGAGAGATAAACAGTGCTAAATACACGTACATAAGTAGATATTTAGTAGATTACAGTGTTTTTCAACCCTGGTCCTCAAGGCAAACTGCCCTGCAAGTTTTAGGAATCCCCCTGCTTCAGCACACATGATTTCAATTGATGGCTGATTAACAGGGTTTTGATGAATTGCAATCATCTGAATGGGGTGTGTTGAAGCAGGGGGACATTTAAAACATGCAGGTCAGTGTGCCTTGAGGTCCAGGGTTGGGAAACACTGGGTTAAAATGGGCAGTCTGATGAGACTCTTTTGTCAGTTTAAAAGTACTTTTGGTTAAGCACGTATTACAGTGTTTCTCTGTCACTTTGGTGCATTTCTCGGAACAGAATTGAAATTCTCAAACCACCTGTTCAACCTTCAAATCAAGATGTCACTTGTGCACATCAAAAAAGCTGTTTCCAAAGCGACTGAGAAAGACTGTGAACATATTTTTTTATTAACCATTTCTGGTTGCTGAAACCAAGTGCTTTTTTTTTTATTGGTCTGGTGCATTTAATATTACTGAAAATGTTAGCATCTGAGGTTGTTTTGTAGTTTTTCGATTTCATTATTATTTTGTGATAGTTTCTTATTTTGAGTAGATCAGTCTTGTTCCTATTTATCTTTAGTACAGTCCTTTCTTGGCGATACTAGTTTATTATGTTTATTTCTTGTGTTGAGTTGTTTATAGTTACTTCATTTTAGTTATGCTTAGTTTGCTTTAGTGTTTGATTCATTTCCTAGTCACCATATACTCTTCCTTCCCCCCCTGTTCCACTTTCTCTCTCTCCCTCTCCTGAGTCTGCCTTCTACTCTATGCCTTCACACCTGCAAGCAGTTAGCTGCAAGCAGGAGGTTTCAGCATTCAACCTCCCAGTACTTAAGCAACTTTCTCAGTCACTCCTTGCTGGTTTCCCTGAATTCTCCTTGTGTTTCCTGGCTGGTTTTTGTTATGGAATATTTTTGTTTGACTCTGGCTCCCCATGTTTTTTGTAAGTTTGCTTTTCTCATAATTTTTTCCATTAAATTCTCAAAATCATCTGCCGCTTCTGCCTCACACGCATACACAAAATACACACAGCATGACAGTAAATATGTTTAGTTTAGCTGTAAATGGAAATTTATCAAAACGAACACAAAAAGTCTTGAAAACATCAGTCTGTGTATAATTTTAATAATGTGCTTCACTGAATTAAGTTACTGAAATACATAAACTTTTCATAAATCTTCAAATGTATTGAATATGACTCCATAGGGATATAGACATCCATACATAGATATAGATATTTACATATATCAATGGACAAGTCAGATTTATTTGTATAGCACATTTCAGAAACAAGGCAGTTCAAAGTGCTTTACATAATAAAAACATAATACAGTAACCACTTAGAGAATAAGCAATAAACATCTATATAACATTTGATCAAATGCCATATAGACATTCATATGAAAAGAGACTTAGACATGGATATAGATACATCAAGTTAGTGACAAATAGTGAGACTGCATCTAATGAATACAATTTCACATGACTCATGCTCTGACACCTTTCCCCAAACCTGTTGCTCACACTGGGTGGCAGTGTGTGATCAGGATTATACTTTGAAATCGCCTTTGATGAACACTGACTATACCCTCTGCATCTAGTCATCCAAACGCATATAGTAATTGTCAAAGAACATACGTGCAAAAAATTATTTTATATGCATTGCATTCCTATTGTGCACTAAAAAAATTACAGTTTGGATTTAACATTAAACGGCAGCAAATTTTCTATTAAATGTACGTATATGTTTACATGCGCAACATTGAATCTGCAAATATGTTTATATTTGCAACAGCAATTTTGCAAATGCATTAGTGAAAATGCACATTTGCTCAGAATGAACAGAATTAAGAATATGTGCAATTTACTTTGCCTCCAACACAAACACACAATTTAAGACAATATCTGATTGAAGATGATCTTTGATGCATCATCTTAGCTAGTTTGATTGATGTTTGCAGATTTTTGGTTGTCACTTTTCTGAATACATACTTTTTTTTATGAAACAGCATAATCACTTGATTGCAGTCACAAGAAAAAAAATCATTTCATCTCAACATATAAATGCAACAAACTTTCTTTTCAGAGCTGCAAGACACTCTCAGGCACTCACATACAGACAGTCTGAAAGACAGCAGTCACCATGGCAACGCTTCCTGTCGACAGGAGCTCCATAAAGAGATTTCCTGCAAGATATACTGGAGGTAAAGTTCGAGAGAGAAAAGGGCGGAGGAGGGGGTCTCACAATATAAACTGTGCAACATCTATGCAGAAAAATAAAATCTCAAATTGGTAGTTTGTGTCTTTTGATCTGATTTGGTCACAAACTGAGTGTTTGTGACTCAGTTCCTAACTCGGGCATTTTCAATATCCAGCATTAGCCTCAAGTTTTCTCCATGCACCGTTATAACCCAAAAGACAGGATGGAATAAGGTTGAGCTAGAGTGACTCAGGCCTTCCCCTGAATATAAGTGCTCTCTGCCGGCAGGAAAGAAAGATGTGCAAATGAAGCAAGGTCAATTGCATGCAATTTGCGAGAAAAAAAAAAATCCTCTCACTAGCTCTGAAAATTGATTTGATACCTGCAAAGGATGGAAGTGCAAATTGCCTATAAGTTTAATTTGCAGTAGTGGTGTCAGTCTACTAAATCATTGTAGATTGTGGCTGGTCATTAGGATACACGTGTGCAGCACAACCCATTGCTGCACCTTTACAATGGCCCTAATTTGGATTCATGTTCCAAATGGGGATCTTGGTGACGCCGTACCCTGTGTTGGATTTATTTCCGAAGTGCTCCTAATAGCTGTACACAAACCGCAAATAGAATACTCAGTGACACAAGGCCTGCCCCGTTCAAGCCAGAACATCTTGGCAGAAGCATTGTGTTAAAATGGTTCACCATGTGGTAAATTATTGGCTTCACCTACTAAATATATCCCTGTAATCCACTCCCATGCAGTTAGGATAATAACTGGTAGTGTGCTACCAGAAGCTCTTTGTTAATACGAGTCTTTAAAGGACACGGTGATCTAAATGGATCCTGTTATGGCTGGAAATAGAACTTTGGGAAATTGGCGACATTAGAAAGAACAGCTTGCATCACAGGATGTTTTAACATTACGAAAACATACAGTTAAGATTCTAAATGTGGATAGTTGAAGGGAACCAATTAATCCAACCTGTTTTTTTTTTTGTTTTTTTTTCATGAAGCAAACAGAGGTCAGAATAACAGAGGGCTGCTCAAAAAGATTGCAGTATTCTTCTGTATTTTCCAAATGTTTTACCAATAAATCTAGTGTACAAAGTTTTCTCTCTTAAAGTTTAGAGGACTGTTAATTTTTACTGTATATAATTCAAGAATTCTCACATTCTTATAATTTTCTTTCTTTTGATTGGCAACTTTGACATCAACATGTCTGCTTGGAGAGCCATTTGACAATTTAAATGTTAGATTGTGACGTTTATTTAACACAAATAACATCCCAGCCAATCACGAGGCAGCAACTCAACACATTAGACATCATGACTAAAGTGACTTGTAGAAATCCAAACTGAAGTTTTCAGTGACTTTGAGAGCTGTGTGGTTGTTGGTAGTACTCAGAAACTGATGATCAACTGGGATTTTAAGGGCTAATTATGTTTCAGTTTTACAGAGAAAGGTCCAAAACAGATAAAATATCAAGGGAGCAGCAGTTGTATGTTTTAGATGTCAGAGGAAAATAAGCAGGCTAGTTCAACATTATAGAAAGGCATTGCAGCTTAAATAATCACTTGTTGCAATCAAAGTATGCAGAACATTTTTTTATCTGAACACAAAACATGTCAAACCTTGAAACTGATGGGCTAAGGTGACTAAAGACCACATCAGGTGCCATTCCTGCCATGTAGCAACTGGGAACTTAGCCTGTAATTTGCACAATCTCCCTGAAAATAGACAAAAACAGATTAGAAATAAAATAAAAAAAAATGTTGCCTGGTTCAGTGAATTTCTTTTTCAGCTTCAGAATTCAGATGGTTAATAAACATACAGCAAAAGTGTGGATCCGTCTTGCCACAAAGCAAAGACTCACTACTACCATCCATTCTCCAGTCGCTTCATGTCAGTACGGGGAAAAATACTTGACAAATGTTGCCGACACGAATCTATTTCATTAACAATTAAGGCTGATATAGAGGCAAAATTAGGTACAAGGGAAGCAAGCTATACCTCACAAAGTATATGGTGAATGTATGGCAAACAGTCTCCATTGATATTCCATAGGACAAAGCAGGTTTTGGCCTCCAGGTATTATGCAAACAATGGATTTATGGACACTAAAATCCTTCCCTTCTGGGCAGAAAGAAATCCTCTGCATGAATCTTTAAAAGCACCAAATCCCCTCCATCATGAATTTTTCAATAGCTGTGTTTCAGGTGTTTTCTTATCTATTATTCATTCATTCATTCATTCATTCATTCATTCATTCATTCATTCATTCACAGGTTTTCACAGTATCACAGCCAGATTTATGTTTCCTCCCTCACCTGAGCAGTTGTAAAGAACTAGAAACAACTGATGCAGCATCAAACCCTCCAACCTCAGTGTCTTGTCTTCACATTTCAGCAAAGCTTTGAGTGACTGGTTATCTCCGTAGGATTCACTAAAACAGCATATATTACTTTATTTCCCCATGACATTGCAGACTTCGGGGCTGACATCATTACAGACGTCAACACCTGACCTGTTCCTGGAGTGCAAGTCTGTTTTTTTTTTTTGTTTTTTTTTTTCTCTGCAAATATGGAGTAAAAGAACTGAAGCGTGGCTGAGACTGAAATTGGCTCGGTTGATTTTTTGATGCTTATCAACACAATTACTGAAAAGAGTGTTTGTAGAAACACACCACCTCTGCACGGGGGGCTTCAACCTTCACAGTAAAGAAGGAGTAGAAGTTGAACATCATTCTGCATTAATAATATGTTATCAAAACATGGGTTACTGTGATTTTATAGGATGCAGTTCAGGAAATTTCTGCATCTGCTTTCTCGCAATGGATAAAATTATATAACAAGAATCTCAGTACAGATGACTTGACTAAAAATTATAAGAGTATCCAGTTTGGACACTTTGGACTTTCTGAGTTGTTCTAAAATAACTACTATTTGAACTGCAATAACAGTGACTGGAAACAGCTTCTGTCAATTCCAATGCAATGCAATGTGTTTATTTGTCCAGTGTTTGGAAATGGGACTAGCTCCTTGTTGGATAGATATGAATGGCAGAGGAGAGTTTCATGGGTATTTTGGAAGTGGCTTTTCCTGATTACTTCATCTTTATGCATGCATTTCACAACACAAATCCTTGAGGAGCGATTTGTCTAAAATAGCTCTTGCAGCATAATCTTGGCAAATCAAGGCTTGTAATCATAACAGCATGTACTTTTCAACTGCATCTGCATAGCTTTTCCTCACTACCTCTCATCAGTTTCTAAAAGAGAATACCGAGCAACAGTTTTTCAACAGCCTGTGGTGCTGTGGGAAATGGGCAGATGGTGACAAAATGTAGATTTGTTTGGGAAAAGACAATCTATTAAGTTAGATGAGTTGCAGAAAGTAGCTTGACATCTTAATTAAATTCTGAAATCTTCCACAGTATTTGTCACAATCTTATTATCACTTTTCAACTCAAGTCAGACGTTTTCCTTCAAAATGTGCTCACACCTTTCTTGGTGACTCACAAGCCAGGTGACCAAAGTTTGCAAGGCTGTAAAGTTCAATATTTAAATGTCTATCGAACTAATCTCAGCATTTATGGAATAACCAGATGTCCAAATATACTGCATAAAAAGACCCTCTTCCAATCATCATTGAGGGTCACCAGAATTATTCCCATTTGCTAAATGGCAAAAAAAAAAGACAGAAAATAAGTTTAGAGGATGCTTCACTTCCTTTCCATTCAGAAGTTTACATGTACTAGGATGATTATGCCTTCAAATAATTTGCTGCATATAAATTTATATAAGCAAAATTCATTAAAAAGTAAGTAAATGTGCATTGCTTGTGTGTCAGTTCACATAATCACCTCCCACATATTTTTTTTAATAAGTAACATGCTGGTAAATATGTTTAGTGTCATCCCACTGAAGCAAAAATAAGGCTTGGACTGAGCAGCAGATGCGTTGGTGGTGTGAAGCATGACAACTAGTAAACCCCATTCTCTTTTCTTCGAGCTCCTCCTTCTCACAAACTAAGAAACAAAACATGAATGGAGGCACCGACTCTGACATGTCGGTGCTGTCAGTGGGCTTGACTACTCATTCAGAAAAAATGAAAGCTTTGGTGTGTTTACGGAGCGCGTTGCCTCTATCATTTTACCGTCAATCATTGCTTGGATAATGGGTGCAAGGCCTCTGCCAAAAGAGAGGGAAGCAAAAAAAAAAAAAAAATCTGCACTTAAGTAAAAGTGTTGTGCAATGTGTTGAGTTTAACAACCTGAAGTGTGAGGACTTGTTTCCATAGTTACGGAGTTATAAGAATGTCAAACACGTGTAGAGTTCAACTCAGATATTGTGTGATAAGGGTCATTCAGATTGAGCTGAATCTCTCTGCAGAGTCACAAGTGGTGCCGTTATGCTCAATTAGCAAAATAATCCATTGAAAAACTTCAGGCTGCTGTCTGAGGTATTGTTCCTAATGGATTTACATTTCATTTAAGTCCACTCCACTCCATCCCTTAAGCTTAGCTGACTATATGCCACATAACTGAAAAACTGCGGTTCGATACTTGGATTGCTGCCTGCTTGCAGACGTATAGTGTAAATCAATGCCAACATCTTTGTTTAATTCTTTCCAAACGGCAACAAAAGCAATTTGGAGATCAATTTACCCTCTAACTACTTTTAGGGAGCCATTCAAGATGGGAACAGGCGGTCAAACTAAAGTGGCATTTCAATATTTCATTAATAGGCCGAAATTATCTGCTTTATAATGCACTTTTAACATTCATGATGATTTATGGGATGATTCAGTCATCAGGGAGCCAAGCAGTGCACTAAGTCTTGCACATACAAATGGGAACCTTCTTTTTTAAATCAGTTTAAGTCAATATTGCTGCAGGTAAAAACAGGATTTTTGACTTTAACTGCTCCACGATTCTCTGTTGCAGACCGAAGCTCCGACAAATGACCGCACTGCTGACGTAAATGCTCCTGTATTTGGGAGGTCAAAGGAAAACAGATGCATTATTTAAAGCTCATAAAATAAAACTTTAATGGGGAGAAAAGGCTTTTGAAAAGGTGCAACACAGTCAACTGAGGTACAAAAGCAGAAGATCAAAGGCTTGCATGCTATCTGACAAGTACAGCGTCAAACAACAACAAAAAAAACAAAGAAAAAAAAAACACACATATGTTTTATCTTTTTGTTATGTTGTATCAGTTTGATGTGAAGTTGCATAAAGAAAGCAATTGTAGAAAAAAAAAAAGCCAGACAAAGCCTCATTTTGCTTTCGTCAGCTGAGACCAAAATCGATGCTTTGTGTTGAAGAAAGCCAACCCTGCAACACTGAACACACCCTCTCCACAGGGGTTACACGGCGGTGGCTGTATCATGATGTGTGGAGGTTTTTCTCCAGCAGGGTCAAAAACACTGGTTGCAGGTGGCAGGAGGATGGATGGAGCTATCCTACATGAAAACACAACAGAAGCTGCAAAAGAGAACTGTAGTATTATTTGTAAAACAATATGAAAACCAAGTATCAGTTTTCACCTTGACATTAAAAATAAACAAATCCGTTACAATTTAGAATGTGAGAGAAATTTTTAATGTGTTTTATACTTTTTCAAGGCACTGTCCAATCACTGTATCTTCACATTTAATTCCCTCGTATGAGTCTCCTTTCGGGTAATTATTTGTAGGTCAGTATTTTGCACAGGCACTCACAAGGCAGCCTCTAATACGTATTTGCGTTTTCTCTTGCAAACATCACCTGATAAATGTACTAAAAGCAATGAGGAGTTTCACCGTTTTGCCCAAGGACTCTTACACAAGTAGTCTGGATGGAGATCAATCACTCAGCTTGCTAATTGGAGAATGACCCCTTCAGCGCTGGTCCCCAGCCTCTCCCTTAACCTGCTCTAATAACTGAGTTCTCTGGAAGAAACACGAAGCTGGTAATCAGCTCAGTAGAACAACTCAGGTTTCCTCAACTGTGAAAAACAAGAAGTAGCATAAGGTGACCAGACAATATCATTCATTTAAAGTTGCAAATTTGAAAGAAAAAACTGACATTTTTTTTATACTAATATGAGAAATGTAATAATTGCATATGTGTTAGACAAGATCTGTTTACCAAATTATGCTGCTGGATAAAGTTTCTTGGAAAAGTATTGATCAACAAACATCAGTGTGATAAACTAACATAGTCGTGCATGCGTAACTGTGAAGTGAAGCAACATTGACCAAAAATTTTCTACACTAAAATGTGTAGAAAAAAATTGCTATACATTTATACTTAGAAACATGGGGGACAAAAAATACTCCCCAAGAAAAAAAAAAAAAAAAAACTAAAATATTTTGACACTGAAACAGAAAATTCCTTCAAAACAGTTTATTTTTTCTTCTTCTTTGTCTTTCAGCCATCAGCCGATTTATACTGAAGATAATATAGTACATGCAGGAAGCCATGGACCAAAATCCTAATGAAATTTCAATATACTGTTAGATTTTGTCTCAAATTTATGTTTCAGATATTTGGGTGATAATTTGCTCAGATTATGTGAACATTTATTAGTCCAAGCTGCTGATGCTGGTGGTGCCATGATGTCAGTCCTCACATGATGTCACAGGCCGTCTAACGGCCGGCGACAGTGTGTGTCACATTGTGGTCTTCTTCTTATGGAGTTTTCCCAGCATGATAGTGCTACATGCTGATAAAAAAAGAAAAAAAAACTGTGCAATATTGGAGGATTTTATCCAACCGCAAAAATGTTGCCACTTATTTGATTTGAACATGGCAGATTTGAAGCTGACAGCTGACACTTCTGCATTGACACACACAGAAAAGGGTTTTTGGAAGTTTGAAAACAATGTGCACCCACTACTCCAAACCCTTTCACCCCCCACCCCACCCCCACAGGTGCTTAAAGCATGCTCTTGTGTTGTCATTGTTACAACAATGCGTGAATCATCACACTAACCTTTTCTTACTGCTGGTCCATCATCGGCTTTCTGCTCTTGTCCTGCAGTAAGCGTTCATGGTCTTCTCTGTTATTTTCTCGTCCTAATTCTCTGTGCAGAGCAATCATGTCAGTTAATTTGCAAATGCCGGATGTTTTTTTTATTGTGTTGCATAAATTTTGACATGTGCATGCAGTTATACTTATTAACTGTTCGTATCATGCAGAAATAATAATAAAAAAGTAATCAAGGTAACATTTTAACAAATGTAGGAGCCTTGAGAAACACCTCCCTGCTCTTTATCATGAGCGATGATCATGTGGCACTTGACCCCGACATGCACCTCTAATCCTTGCCTTGCTAGTGTCAGCTTGTGTAACCCTCTGCAGCTCCAGACTTCCTCTCAAGGCTGAGCGGAGCGTTTCAGCCACCTGACAACATCCACTAGAGCCTGTCAGTATCAGAGTGATATATTCACTGCCATTCTCCTGTCTACCCTCAAGGGCAGCCAACTTCCTGTTGCTGGGTTACACTAATTGCTGTATTAGTATTCTGCATTGAGCTGCCGCCGGAAGCTGAGGCTCCACCAGACACTGATGGCCACTGCAAGCCGTTGTAATTACAACAGAGCAACTCTCTGCAATCGTTGTTTGAGTTTGTCAAACGCATGCTGCTTCCGGTTTAACTGGCTTTAGTTTGTTTGTTTTTTTCCTTTTTCCTCATTGCAGTCCTCCTAATTTGAGGACTAGATCATTCTTCATTTTTGCACAATGTGTTTAAGCATGCATCTTTATCAGATTTTTGCATCTTTTTATGCATGAATATTTCTTGATCGTGCAAGTTATGACAATTTATCAGAAATAGTCATTTTTTAAGAAACATTTTGATTTCCTGCATATAATTATTAGTGCAGTCACATACTAATTACGGTTAATGCAACTGCAAATTTCCGTTGTGTAAGCCTCAGTAGCTGCTATGTTAACTCATGGAGGCACATGTTTTACTGCGTGGGGGAACTTTTCCTCCTTTAAAGAAGAATATGATGAATGGCTGATGACAGCGGGGAAACTTCTGTGTGCTGCTCTGAGGCTGAGTCAGAGGGAAAAGAGAGTCAGGCAGAGAGAGAATGATGCAGATCAACAGGAGAAGAATCAAAGTAGAACGGCCAATTGAAGTTATTAAGACTAATCCACTTGGTTGAAACTTGATTATGTTTTTATTCACCATATTTTTCTTTAAATTTCCAGCCAGCTCCTTTTATAGATTTTCATGCAGAGTATAAGTAGCTATGTTGTTTGGTTTTTATTGGTGTGGTTCAGAGAGTGGCTGGACAAGTCAATCAAAATTAACAACACTTTGTGCATTTAGTCACTTGCTGCCAGAATTAATTTTACAACTGTAAAAAAAAAAAAAAAAAAAAAAAAATTTTTTTTTAATTTTCGGGGGCGGGAGTAAAATTCAAAAAATTTGAAAAACACATGGATTTATATTCAGTCCCTTTTTTTTTTTTACTGTAATTTAGTGCAACAATCAAGAGTCAGTGCACAGCTTCAGGTATTGCAGTTACAAACTACTGATGAGGCCCGAAATCTGGGTTAGTGATGGACTCAGAGCTGAACCTTGAAAGACACAAAAAGAGAATTACAAAGTCGGCTTTTTATCATCTGAAGAGTATTTGAAGGATTAAAGGACTAATATCCCAGGAAAGTCTTAGTAAACTCATCCTTGTTTTTTTATGTTTAGTCGTATTGATTTCTGCAACAGTGTCTTCACGGGTCTGCCAAAAAATAAATAAATAAATAAATCAATCAATCAATCAGACAGATGCTGGTAATTCAGAGTGCTGCTGCTGCTTGTGTCCTCATTAAAACTAGAGAAAATAGAGCACATCAGTTTTACAGTCCTAACACTGACTCCCTCAGAAAATAGATTTTCTAAATCACTGAATGGCTTTGCCCCAAAATACATTAAGGACTTGTAGTATCAACCTTCCAGACCACTCTGGTCTTGTCTACTCTGCATTAAACATGGAAGCAGCATTCAGTTTTTATTTTCCTCTAATCCGGAACAAACATCCGAATTTGATTGATAATGGAACATTAATTAATATATTCCATGTACATTTGATTATTAATACTCTTAATGATTTTGATGATGGCATTGGACAAAATTGTTTCATATTTGGATACTATAGCACGTCTGTCTTTATCAGGTAAAGAACTTTGAACTGCCTTGCTGCTGAAATGTTCTGTTTGTATTTACTTGACTTAAAGACTGGAACTCTTTCAACAAGACAAACTGAAGAGGCCCCAAAGTCGGTCCTCGAGGGCCGGCATCCTGCATGTTTTAGTTCTCTCACTGGTGTCAGTAACGACCTTTTCAGGATGTCAGTGTTCTCCTCAGGCCTTCTAATCAGCCATCATTGGATCCAGGTGCGCTAAACCAGGGAGCGAACTGCAACATGCAGGATGACGGCCCTCGAGGACTGACTTTGGGCACCACTGGACAAGGGGAAGCTGCACAGGCGAGCAATAATTAGACAAACAAACAAAGGAAGATAATGAGACAGATAATGGAAAACATTAGGGTGTGGCTAGGTGGGATCCAAGGATGTGAAGTTGCCTTTTAGTGCATAATAAAACAAAAAGAACACAAAACCAAGTTCACAAGTATCAAGTGAAACTCGTAGCCAGCGGCAGAGCTGGACATGACAAAGAGCAGGATAAGTAAGCATTGCATGCGTAAACATTTCTGTTTTACTTTGCGTGCCGTATAATTAAACGCACCACATTAGTTAAGAACTCACAAAGGACACATTTAAAATGATTGGTATGGCATTTGTGTTGGTGTGAGTCCCTCAAAGATGGGCTTGCACAACTGGCAGTGGGGCACGGAGTTTCACCTGGTCCACCATTTACTCATTTATTCATTTATTTATCCATATGTTTAGAACCGATATAATTATTAACATAATTATTACCTTTATCCTGTTTCTGCACCTGTACTCTTCATGCACTTACAAAGAAGAGTCTTTAACAACAGCATAATTAGAGTAATGTGACTCACGAGCAACTAAAATGTAATTTCATCTCAGGATAAACACAGCTGCTCTGCAAAGCCATCAGAGGTTTGCCCGAGTGCATTAGTGAACAAACTGCACCATGCAGGCCGCGGTCGCTGCTGAGATGAGAGAAAAGTCAAAAGGCTTGAATACTTTTGCAATCAATACCGTTAACAATGCAAACTGAATGTTGTCTCTGCACGTTTTAGGACCTGTGTGTTTGTTTCCTCTGCATGCTTAGCATTGCAGGCTTGTTTGCGTGACATTCTGCTTGTGTGCATTGGTATTCTGGAACAGATTTTTTTTATTTGAATCCCCTGCTGCCTTCACAGTTCACGCTCCCCATGTTAGATTCATTCGATTATTCTCACAAATCCTCTCCATGGCAACATGACTTTGAAAAGCTGAGGGTTTCTCCGTATATCAGTTGCAACACGTTTTTTTTTTTTTTCAGGAAGTTCCAGCGAACAGAAGCCTCCCTGCTTGATTAAGAGTGATTACTTTCAGTTTGATTAGCATTTCTCCCAATTTGGCAATCATTTCCGGCAGTCTTGTGTGTCCAGAGGAGTGCGCCTGTGATTTTCTACACCGTGGGTTCGAGTGGATGGACGGGTGCTCATCAGAAGCATTAGTGTGCAGAAGTGTGTGGAATCAATCAGACATCTGAGTGGTTAGCTCTCCCATAATGACGCAGAGTCTCCTGCCGTCTGTGTTTGCCCCTGACCTGGCCAAAGACCGACGGAAGATTTTTGCCAATCTGAAAATGAGTTGTTAACGAGACATGAATTAATTGTGATGTTGCTTTTTGCTTAATTTAATTGTTTAATCTTTAAACTATTAAGTATTTTCAGCCAGCCGTTCTGCAAGAGAAAATCCAAAACGATTACACTTTAATGGTTCTGCATGCAGGTCTGTGCTTCCGTCCTCCTGCACAGATAAAAAGCCAGATCTTTGCTCTGCTGTGCTCGTCTAATCCAGCATGGCATGGATTTCTGTTCCTGCTGTTGATCTGGCTTTCTGGCTCTGAAATCATAGTTTTTTTTCTTTTTTTTTTTTAAAGGGAATGTGCGTCATCAGATCTGTGTGAGGTCAGTCTCGCTGCAGAAACATGGTTGACTCAATCGGGTGGAGTCAGAAGGTTCTTCTGACTAAGTCAAATACTTGCTAACATCATACCGTGAACAAAGATGAGCGAGAATACCACACAAACAAATGACTAAGCAGCAAACAAACAAAACCACAAAGACATTAAAATTAATGATATGGACACAGATGTTTTCGGATCGGAGCTTTAAAAGTTTCTGCAGTGTCGTATGACGTTTCATTGTCATTCCAGAACATGAGGTAGATGAATAAGCATGGCACTTCTGTCACCAATCAAACAACAATGATTATCCCTTATCTGTGGTGCACATTGACAACACTGGTGCAGAACAAACTGGAATGCGATCAACAGCGTAAAATCAATAACTGAGCTTTTCCATTGTCCAAACCTTTTCATCAATTGTGATGGAAGCGAACATAAAGCATCGACTGGAGCATCACTGGTGATTGCGTGGTTTCCCAAATCTGAGGAATTTCAATTAAAACTCCTGTACCTCTCCACACCCTGGGACTTGAAGTGTAACAAAATAGACCTTTGAAGCACTGAGTGACTAAGTGACATAACAAGAACGCGACAGCGGGAGCTCATGCCCTTCATATGTCTTTGTGTGGAAGAACTAACTCCAGCTCAACATCACACAGACAAAGCAGGTGGTACTGGGCTTTCAGGAAACTCCCCCCTTATTGCCCATTGTTATTATAGATGGTAATGATGTAGAAGTGGTGAGAACATATGAAATACCTGGGTAAACATCTGGACAGTAGGTCAAACTGGCACGAATGCTGCCTGGTGAAGAGCAGTGGTTCCCATCCTCACTGCCATGGTTGCTTCCCTGCTTCAGCATACCTAATTTCAAGAGACGGCTGATTAACAGGCTTTTTCTGAACTGCAATCATCTGAATCAGGCGCGTTGAAGCAGGGAAACATCTAAAACATCCGGGGTAGTGTGCCTCAAGGACAAGGGTTGGGGAACACTGGTGTAGAGTGCTGCTTCCAAACCTGACGCTCCTTGAGAGGCTTTCACAAGATAAAACGATACATTAGGTTTGCGCCCTAACACAGCAACATCAAACACACACTGACTTAGACCATCCGTGCTGCTGACAAATGCTGCGCCCTTAAATCAGAAACAGGATGCTCCCTTATTTATTTATTTATTTATTTATTTTTTTGTACAGCAAGATGCAATTTCCTTAGAAAATATTTCAGTTAATATTACATTCTGTGATTGTAACTTCATGTCAAAACAACCTAAAAAAGCCACCAAAGTGGGATTTTCTAATTTTCTTTTTAAAGTTTTTGGTCGGGAAACACAAACTCAGTTTTCAAGTTTTTAAAATACATTAATTGGTTCAGGTCACAATATGACCTGTCTTTGCCCCAATTCGATGATTATTGAAGCATTATATTGCGAGTATGCTGAACACTGTTCTATGAAATTCACTCCTTATGCTCTCTATGCACATGTGTCTGTAGATTCCTCTGTGTGCTTAAGATAAGCTGCCTTTCTTGCCAGCATTTGCAGATTCAGCTGACTCCTCACTCATTCTTGGCCTCTTAAGCCAAACAATTCAGACAGTTTTTTATTTTTTGTTACATTTATTTTATCTCTCTTAGCAGTACGAGCGCATCGTAGCCCACAGTCTGTGAATGAGAGTCGATAAAAGGTTCTTAATGAGACCGGCGCTCCGGTCCCAAACGTCTAAATCAAATCCTCAGTCTTCAGACTGTACGTCAGAGTCAAGTCTTGAGGATTGAAAACGTGATTTGAAGTCAAATCTAAAGAGTTTGCTTTTGTAACTCGAGTGTGAATTGTTTAGTTGTATCTGCTCCGTTTCCTAAAACCTACAAACGTCTACTTCGTCCACCTCATTACAGACCGATTAATTCTTTTCCCTGTTCTGTAGTAAATCAAACATAATGCACAACTTCCGAATGACCCGATCATTTTAGTGTGTGGCTTGCCTATCGATTTATTCATACAAATTGAAAGAAAATAGTGCTTTCCTCTGCCACAATGTCAACTCCTCGCTAAGATGATCGATCCCACAAACAAAATAAAATTGTCGGACAGTAGTCGATAGCCTACACCCCCATGGTGGAATTCAATGGCGTTTTCTGGAGATTTCCTCCATGTCAGCACAGGGTGTGCTGTGCGAAGGATGGAAGGAAGATAAGCTTTGCTGTGTTTATCGTGTCCTCTTTTGTGTGCAGCTTTTTTTTTGTGGCATGTTGGGTGATTTGTCCCTGGCACATCCACTCAATGTGAACTCATTTCAACAGTTCTACCAGCGTGGAGCTTGAAATGGTGCCTTCGAAGCTGTAAATATGACCCAGTTTGCAAATCTCAAAAGGTGACTAACTTTGTAATAGTGGAAAACAAATGTTGGAGCTTTTAACACAAATGGTTCTCTATTTCTTACTCATAGACATACGAAGGTGCCCAGTTATTGAATTAGTTTCATACGATCACGTACTTCAGTCTTTATCTAATCGGTCTTCCAGTTATGAGCTACCTATATTAAAAAGGTTTAGCTGTCTCCCATTATTAAAATGCCTTGAGAATGACTAGTTTGTTCTTATTGGTCAATAGTGGTATTTTGAAGTTTTGTGATGCAGTTTTATGTGATTTCATGGTGTGAGGTTGCCTTAAAAATAATCACTTCCTCAAGTGGATACGACTCAGCAAATCAGCTGATCCTCAATCCACCCAAATCTTATTTATCTGCTCATGAATTACTGTCGGTGAGGAAATGATGTTTTTTTATTTTAACGTAAAACATCTTGTCAAACAGGTTCTATTTAGGACGTTTCTTGATCCTACAGGCCTGGTTTATGGCTGGTAAAGTCACACCAGTGTAAGTGTTGCTTTTGATTTTTCACTTGCAAACTTGTTTCCAATCATTTCTTTGCTTACATTGTTTTGTAAATCCAAACTTAACAAAGCAAGTCACTGAAAAATGGTGAAAGGAGCACAGTCGTATTATATGAATTTAAATATTTGCTGTAATGAGGCTTATATGTCATATTAAAATTAAAGATTGGTATTTTCAAATAGTAAAAGGATATTAAAGATGCTTCATATTTCTGTATTGAAAATATTTTATTTGATCTAACATTATAATTTTAAATCACAATTAACAGTTGATGAGTTAATGAAATAATAATAAATCAATAATATTTGTATTTGGGAGATGTTTTTAGATTTGAGTCCATTTGGAGATAGAAATGTATATATAATGAGATAGTAATTACTAATAAAATCTTAAAAGTTAAACTCTGCTGATGCAAAGATGCATTCATGTAAATGACGCATCACAAGGTTGTCTTTATGCAATAGGGATGTTCCTCTGTGCACTAACGCATGCACATCTGTCATTTTTAACCGTGCACACCAATTATCATAATCGCTTCAAAAGGTTGAATTGTGTTTAAATTGATGCATGTTTAGGTAGCTCCAGAAAATCAGCAGGGACAGTTTTATTAATGCCTGAGCCCATCTCTGTATGCATTCCCTGCTGTAAATCCCCCCTTTTTTCACATTTGATAATTAATTACACCTGTGATTTTTTTCCGCTGTTTTTGCCTTTCATTCCCTGCGTCTCTTTTCACCATCTGATTTCAGTGACGTCTGTTTCAGCTCAAGCCTTTGAAGTGCTGTCGTTCATATTGTCATTGTGTTCAATAACCACAATCAACCCACTCGTTTTGCTTTTTCTCAGTGCAGTGTGTGTGTGCGCGCGCGTGTGTGTGTGACTGCACACTAGTGTGCACGTAATTTGTGTTTGAATAGCAATGAAAGGATCTGGGAGAAATTGTTGAGGCCAGCTATTTTTTTATTTTTTTATATTTTTTACTCCTTTGACGTCAATGACATTTTAAGGGAGGCATCAACTGCAGAAAATTAACACCTACAGCAATCACTTGCTTGGAAGCACCGGCTCACCAGAGCAATTAGATTGAAGTGTTGAGTGCTCTCTAGAAAAAAAAGAAAATCTTCATTAGGTTTTAGCTGTCAGAAGGGTTTTCCGGACATCAACTCCTTCAGTGACTTTTCCTTTGTTTGAAGGATTTCCTGTGTGCAAACCACAAAGGTACCCTTCCTCCTGTAACCTGTTTGAAATCACATTAAGTCCTGGAACATAACCAGGTTTCCACAGACATACACCCACACTGGTCAGTCAGTCCAAAGCAGGAGAGCACCCTGTGAGGATCCTTGTGATTAAACATCGGGACACCAATGGCAATCCAACATATCCCTCAGAGAAGAAGCGAATGCTCACAACATATGAGTCATCGCTGCATCTAAACACTAAATGATGATGCTGAAACATTATAAGTTTTCACCTAAGCTTTTTTTATTTTTTTTTTTTTTTTGCAAAAACATTAAGTGCATTTGTAACAATTTTTTTGCTGCTTTTCATCTAACATCCTGCTGTGGATGCTTCATTTACACTGGAGAGATTATTCTGCAAAGAAGAATTCTTCATAAAATCAAGATAGTTACAGACAGCTATATGAGCTTTCTCCTCTCCTGAAGAAACAATGAGAAGCATCGGTAACACTTTATTTAAAAGGGTGTGCATAAGACTCACATGACATTGTCATAAACATGATTTGTCTTCATGAATCTTTGAGTGTTGTCATGAAGTGTCATTCGGTATATAATGACACCTTTAAAATGCAAAGTTGTACTAAAAGTTGCAATAAAAATCCATTAAAATTGCAGGCTCTGCTTTATTTGGTAAATAATGACACTTTAAATGCAAAGTTGCAATAAACTTGGATTACAAGTGCAGCAGAAGTGTCAACTTTACTTTACTTTTTAAAAGTGTCATTATTTACTGAATGACACTTCATGACAACAATCATAAACATTCACAAAGACTCCTTCTTGTTCACAACAGGTGTTATGTCATGTTTAGGACAGTATTATGTCCGTCTTATGCACACCTCTTTAAATAAACATTTACTGATGCTTCTCATTGTTTCTTCAGTCTCATGAAGAGGAGAAAGCTTATAGCTGTCTTGATTTTATGAACTCTTCTTTGCAGAATAATCTCCAGAGCAGTATTTATATTTATATTTATATTTCTGCATCACCTTTACTTCTTCTCCATTATTTAAATATGCTTGACCTAACCTTTTTTACTCTTGACATTATTGAATTGCTAGTATATTAGTCTTTAATGTTGCTATTCTCCTGCTGGCCTGCATTGAAAAATTTGGCAGAAAAATGTGTACATTTAACATATTGGAATCTTAAATATGTGATATGTAGAACATAACGACTTTGTCAATTTTGGGAGAAGATGCTCCTAAAAGCCTTTACGGCTAGAGACACCGCCTTTGGCGTTGGCTGTAAAGTAATGAAGGCATCAAAGTAGAGAATTCTAGTAATGCTTTGGAGGAAGTGCAGTAATTTGAAAAAAAAAAAAGCTACACTAAAAGCAAACCTTCATTCAAACATATCTAACCTGAGGTTTTACTTTAAACGAAGGACTCCAAATGATGCACACTGGGAGCATTTTTTTTTTTTTCCAAATCAAATATCATTTCTTCTACTAAAACATTCAGAAAGCTCAGACGCCTCAGAGTCTTTCCCCAAAATAAATCATCATACAAATGTCATCTTTCAGCTTTTCCGCCTGGAAACAATTTCAATATGTCAGCCCTGAACCTTATTCAAAAAATTAGCTGTCTGGAGGCTCATTGATTTCTCTGGGTAACAACGCCAACACCACACAGGTAGTTTATTACGCAGCGATCATCATGACATCTCAATCTGTCAAATAATAAACATCTGGCGCTCATGAAGCTCAAGCACAGATGTTCAAGGAACTCTCGGGGGGTGAAGCAGTAAGGTGAGAGGATTTCCGAAGCGGAAGCAGGCATTAGAAGTTGCACAGTCTCTGCTTGTTTAGCACAGCATCGGCAGCTTCCTGTTGGTCAACCATAAGAGGAGATGAAAGCAGATCAAAGATGTTTGTTGGGGGGATTTCTCAGAAAATGGTCGGGGACGCCTAATCCCTTCACCAAAAGCCTCAGGAAGAAACCCGACTGTTGAACAGACTGCGGACAAGGACGGGTTTCCGCTGTGCACATTGTTTTTGTTGATGATACTTGTTGAGCATTTCCTCCTTTTGATGCAGATCAAAACCTAACGCGAACCCTTTAATGTGAGGAAACTTTATTGAAACCTGAACTTAAATATCAGATAAAACTACATCACCCTTAGGAGAACATAGTGGTGCTGTTCAGCAACTGCAATTTTTGTTAATATCAGAATTGACAGCTACGTTTGATTTGTGAAAGCACAGAGCCAGCAGGCTACAGCAAGAACTGACAGCAATGTTGAACTATCTTCTTCCCACGTCGCCAATAACAAGAAAAGGTTGTGCCAAAGGCTCAGTGGGTAGGACGTGATCACATCAACACAAGCTAAATCATTTCTCAAAATATTACAAAGTGGAAGTTTAAAGTGCATGCAGGAACATTTCTTAGCTTCCCATTATGTACTCACTAGAACTGTTGGGCACAATAACAGTTTTTGTTAAGGTGTAAAAATGTCAAGATGAAGTCATTCTCAGAAGCATTCAGAACAAAGTGGACGATACCTTTTAAAGGAGGTGGTGTCATTTCAAAGAGAAAGTTAAAAAAGAAAAAAATCACACTGCATGACAAAAATAAGCAGAAACCGGATCAGAACCAAACGGGAACTAGAATAAAAACAAGTGGATCTGAGACACAGCTGGAAGAATCAGGTGGATGATTAAATATCAAAAATACATTTTCATTCAATATAAAAAAAAATATATGTCACGTAAACCTGAACAAGGAAACTTGATGTATTTAGCTCTTTATTAAATAAAGGTGCTCAAATGTAATTCCAAAAACTTCTTTTGATATTTTACTTTTTCCTGTATGAGCTCCTCAGTTTTTTTTTTTTTTTATAAATAGTTTAAAAATTAACTCTTAAAAAGCTGCTTTAACAATCCAGTTTCAGACATTGTGAAATAAACTTTGGCTCAATCTGACCTACCATTCCTGCTTATTAACTGAAAATTAAAAAAAAAGAAAGAAAGTGAGCCAATGCAACAGAAATCTACTATACTTCTTCCTTATGTCTTTGTTAGCTCTGTATCATTGGCAGAGCCATTATTTTAAGTTATTGTCAACCTGATTGTGTTGTCCTACCGCTTGTGAAGTTATTTTTATTTTTTGTAGATAATGAAGATAATGTGCTTCACATCTGATCAATTGCGCTTAGATGTTGACAAGGGCTTTTTCTTCTTTGTGGATGTCATCATCCATTGCTCTTTACCTCTGTGGAAATCCATTTATTCTGTGATCATCTGTATCCTCAGTTTTCCACAGAGTGAACCAAAATGCGGTTCAAACCGTATCAGCCTCTAAAATGACCTGCTTTGATCAGACACAAAGCTCACAGCCCTAAATCCTTATGTAGCTCTCAGTATTGGGACAAATAAATTCAAATATATGAATTGAAATAGATAAAATAGATAAGAGACAACATTTTTGTAAACATTAATATATACTCTTTTAGTATCTGAGTAAACAGAAAATATCCTGCCTGAGTAACTCAGTGGCCTATCAGCACAGCTGGCAGCCTGTATCTGAAGAAAAGGAAACTCTAGTTAGAGGTTTATTAAGCTTCTTGAAGATTGAATGTGAACTGGTTCTCAAAAAGCAGTGGCTTTCCAGCTCCTGACAAACCAAATAAAAATGTAAGAGGGTCACGATCAGCAATGCAAATCTCAACAACACAGCCGTGATGCGGTAGGCACCTACAGATGTTCACAAAGTTTTCTGCTGCAGATCTCCATGAAGCAGCACAAGCTGTACGCCTCCAGGTAAAAATGCGAAGCGTTGCGTAGAGCAGTCTGCCGCTGCATTCTTTAGCAGCGGAGACGTTTTCAGTGGAGAGATGAATCATGCCTTTCTGTCTGGCATCAGTCGAGGTTTGGCGGTTGCCAGAGGAATGGCCCTTACCTGGCAATGCTGTGTTAAGTGTAAAGTTTGATTCAGAGAGGATTACTGTTTGGGATCAAGTGAAAGGAGCTCTTGATGCTTCGGACAATTTCATGCGCCGCCTTTTGCTGGAAGAATTTGAAAAAGGCTCGACTCAAACATGACTGCGCATAAGTGAACGAATCAATGTCAATGAAACGGGTAGCACACGACTAACCTGCTCCGATTCCTAACCTAAACCAAACCGAACACATGTGGATTGAATTAGTGTGCAGATCGTAGGCCATGACTTCTCGTCCAGCATCAGTGTCTGACCTCAAAAATAGGCTTCCAAAGTAATAGACAAAAGTTCCCACAAACGCTGTCCTACATCTTGTAGAAACCCTTCTCAGCTGCTGTAGCTGCACAGGATAAGCTGGCATAAGATAAAAAGCGTGTCACTGGGCTCCTTTGCCATGTCCAGGGGGGCACTGGTTGCAGTTTACTGATCGATCACAGATTACAATCTTTAAAAAGTCTGGACTGCCAATTCCAATTTTGGCCAATTTCAATTTTTATTGTCTGAAATGTCGCTAAAAAGTAGAAAGCTGCTAAGTTGGCATCAGTGAGGTGACTGCTAACTGCAAGCGTGCAGATATGACCTGGTGAGCCGGTCTGTCGGTCAAACCTCTTCACAGCAGAGCAAAAGAGGACAGTGGTTTGACCTTTGCTGAGGTGGATAAGATTGGGTGACAAGATCGGCTTCAATCTCCCGAAATGAATGAAATCGGTGCCAAAATATAGATGCACCTCCACTAAAGAGTGTTAATTTTGCTGTAAATGCAAGTCAAAAATGTGAGCATCAACACAAAAAAGGCTTCACGAAGCACTGAATTATGTAGAAGCATGTGTCTGAGATTACGCTACGCTGTGTTCTAACGCTGATTTTTAAGACATTAAAATGCAAAATATGAAGAAATTACAATTGAACCAAATTATCACACTGTTACTGCTTCTGGTACAGATAAATGACTTACCCTGCAAAACCTGTAAGCAGATTATGATTCCCAAAAGCTGCAAAAGAATGCTAATACTTTTCCTAAAAAGTGGATATCCCCAGAATACAAATGACCGACTTGTTCTGAAGACATTTCATGAATAATTTAGTCATTGTCCCTCGTGAGCTTGGCCCAGTTAAATTCTCATTCCAGAGACTGAAGGTAAGTGTTGCGACAGCCCGAGGCTAGTCATTATCACAACAATAAGTGCACTGCTAAACAGAGATACTGTGTTTATTTTACAGAAGCTCCACTGATTCAATCAGTGTGTGCCTTCTGAACCTGGCCATTGACGTCAGCGCCCTTATTGGATTTCTATTTGGGTTTTAGTGGACTGATATCTGTCACTGCCAGCTGCCGCCTTTCCGCTGTGCTATTACTTCCTGTGAAATTGAGAAAAAGTACAAGAGAGCCTTCGAAAACATCTGAGAAACAAGCACATCAATGTAATTTGCGTGAATAGAGTTCAGTCTTAGACTTCATTTAAGCAACAGGTTAAGCTATTGCTGCATCTTGAGAAGAATTAAATTGATTTCTATTCATTTATTTTGCCACATAACTGTGATTTTTTTTTATTGTTTCTCAACTGACATATAAATTCCCTCTTCTAATCCTATTGCCTTGTTAATATGCTAATGAATATCCTCCATTCTGCATGCGTTAAAACTTTAATTATACATTGCTAGATCTCATTCTGAATATGGATTAGATGGTGTTGGGGAAGGCCTGTGCGTCACTACCTTGCTCAATCTGTTCAGGGTTAAATTGAGGACATGTGAGGGTGCATCTAGTTGCTATATATGTTTGTGATGGATGAAGCCACCCACTGCATTTTTCTGCAATAACTGCCAATTTAGACGTAACAGACACATATCCATAAATGAGAAAAAGACCAAATTTGACTGTTTATATTAAACAGAGTATGTTTTCTGCTCAGTCTATGGCACAAACATGTCTGTGAGAAATCTTTTAAATCGCTGGAGTATTACAAGCCGGAAGAAAACGCGAACTCAATGACGCACTGTAATTGCTGTAGTGGACCCCACTGCGCAAGCTGTCAAGTTCTGAACTAAATCAGGGCCTTCAGCCCAGGAGACCCAGTGTTTCTGAATCATCAAAGGAAATTTAATTTATTTTATGATCTTAGGGCAATAAGCAGCAGAATTTGATGTTAAATACCAGATGCATTGAAGATATGAAGACTATAATTATAATGATGTGTAGAAAAGTCAAATAAAGACAGATGCTTAAAAATATTAATAAATGTTTTGTTTCAAAAAGATTCCACCGATGCATTGCTGGGATGCATTTTATATTGCTGGTTCAAAAAAAAAAAAAAATCCCAGAGTTCAGATCTAAATCCAACAGAGAATCTGTATAATTTAATCAACTTGAGCTATTTTGCAAATTCTTGATGAGCAAAGTTGCTAGATTATTACATCCAAACTGTATTTAGAGGCGGTTCCTCAAAACTCAGGACAACTGAACTGAAATATACTGCTCAAAAAAATAAAGGGAACATTTCACTTTAATTGTGTGTGTGGCTCCAAATCCAGGCCTCCATTGGTTAATAAATTTGATTTCCATTGATGATTTTTGTGTGATTTTGTTGTCAGCACATTCAACTTTGTACAGAACAAAGTATTCAATGAGAATATTTCATTCATTCAGATCTAGGATGTGTTATTTAAGTGTTCCCTTTATTTTTTTGAGCAGTGTACATGCTACATGTTTTAGGTTTTTACATGTAAGATTTTAAAAAATGATCAATTCTTATTCACTCTCATGCACTACTGCTGTTCAAAATGTTGCTCCACAATAAATGCAAGTAACACTTGTCACAAACTTGAAAACAATGTATTATTCTCTATCCGTGATCAAGTCGAACTTTGCGTTGGTCTATTGCATAAAAATCACAGTAAATTACAAAAATAAATTTATGGTTGTGATTTGTAGCTTCAGAGGTGTCAATGCTTTCGCAAAGTGCTGTGCTTTAGAGGAAAGGGCATCTCAGTTTTTGTCTCAACCAGATAGTTTAAAAATGCTTCTGAAGACGTGGTCAAAACAAAATTAAATTTTGGAGTCCATTTCAAGGAGAGATGTAAGATTGCTGTCATTTAGTCTGCGGTGCTGCTTTGAAATTGTTATGAAGAAAAAAAAAGTGCAAACCTGGATTCAGTCTTCCATCATCACTTCCATCCCCACTCACCGCAAAGCCGTGTTAGATGGCACTTAGAAGGATGAAAGTCACAAAGGAGATGAAAGAAAATGTATAAGAAATGAAAAAGGCATTTATGCACTTTTTCCATAGTTTAAGTAAAGGCTAAAAGCACCATAAACTGTAACAGGAACAAAAACTAAATGCACACTTTAGCTATGTATCTCCTGTATGTGCAGCGAACCAAACTCTGAAGTTTAGGGATTTTTTTCGGTGAACATCATGCTGAACGTGCAGCTTTCTTTCAGGAAAAAAACACTACAGCTCCTACTTTAAGTTATGTTAGTGCTGAGGCAGATGTTGGGTGGAAGGAACCTGTTCTCCATCTGTGCTGGGACAAACTGAGAAACAGGATGTGGCTGTAATAAATGCGCTTGTGCAGATATAATGCCGTGCTATTTGAACTCTAAAGAATCCTAAATTGGGTTTCTATATGCAGTTAACTCAGCTGGGCACTCCTTTATTGCTCATATTTGTGAAGGTATCCTCCAATTCAATGGCTCTAATGCGTATAAAAAGCTCCATTTACGTTCTCTAATACATATACCAAAATTTAAAAAAATGCAAACTCCTGAGTAGGCATCTTGCTATGTTGCATTCTAGTAGTTTGAGCTAATAATAATAATAATGATAATAATAATAATAATAATAATAATAATAATAATAATAATAATAATAATAATAATAAGTATTCAGGACAAAGCAAATTTTCAAAACATGAAGAAAAATGTAAAGAGAGAGAAAAGCGGATCAATTATATGTTATAAGGAACGGTGGAAATGAAGGTCTGTGGTTTGTGTCTTCTTCGACTCAATGTTGTGAGATCATTTTAGTGAGTAAAAATACATTTTCTATCTCTGCACTTTGTTCTTCAGTCATTTTACTAAATCTTTGTATTGTGCCACATAAAATATTGAGTTTCAGTCAAGCCAGAAGACTTTTCTCAGACCCAGGCAAATCATTTATTGTCTGGAAGTTGAAATGATTTTTGTACATTTCCACCTTTTCCTTCCTCCATCAATTAAGAGTTTTCCTTGATGAAGAGTTAATGTGTTGGTTCAATTTAGGTGACTACACATGCATCCAGTGATTCTTTTTGAAAAAGTTGCAAAACTCTAGCAGCTCTATCTAATGCTTTAGGAGACATTTCGGGGAAAGCATGCACAATTTTCTCATGATTTAGACTGGAAAGAACTCAAATGGTGAGCAAAACTGTGGTGTAAATAGAGTGTTTTATTAAAATGCAGAGAACAGACCAGATTAACTAATCAGAGAGCATGTGGAGCAGATGTGACAGGGAGAAAGCAGACTAATCAACACACTGGAAGCTAAACTAAGATTCAGATTATCTACAAACCAAATGGAAACTAACACAAGAATAAACTAAGACACAAAGGAATCGATCAATGTGTGCTGGTAAAACCCTCCCAGTAAAATCAAGACTATTCTAACATTAATAGACTCAGAAATGATTAAAGGACTAATACAAATAAAAACATAAACACGGGTGGATTGTTACGTAAGTGCTCAAATCTACAATTAACAGTTGATGCCAAGAGTAAAATCACAACTATCTGATCCTCTTAAAGTTGGGACAGGATCATTTTGGAGATATTTTTAGCTGAAAACGAAAACACATTCATCGTCACGCGTCTAAATGACACCGACATACAATTTACACAACACGGTATTTACACAGCAATGTTGTCAAACACAGTTTGGGTACCAATCAACCTTACAATGCCTGAAAATCACAACAATAAGCAGTGGACACTGGCGGTTACATTAGCATGCTGTGAAAGCGCAGACTGCAGTACATCATGGGTTATTTTTACCTGTGTTATGTATACCTTATGTGCAATATTTTTACTTCATCACATTATGGATTTTTAGAGTGCCACAGAGTGGATGTTATATTGGCATGGATAAAACATCATTATGAAACATCTGATTCATTGGACTATATGATCAACTGTAGTGCAAAAACAACTCTGGTTGCATTTAAAAACACAATGTTGGATAATATCTAAATGCAAACCTCGACACCAGACAAGATAATGTAACAACTCCTATGTTTGTCGATGTTAAAATGTAAATGCATTGCATTTATGCGACTAAAGGGAGTCACATAAAACTTATCAAAATATCACATTTCTGAATTCCCCCTGGAATCCGGAACTGTGTCGTTTGATATAACGTTAATATTATCCACCATTACTTCAACAAGTAGACCAATCTCTCCAATCACTGACCTTTGACTTATGTAAATGCAATATAAAGCAATCAGCTGTGTTGATTAATATGAGACTGACATTCAGCACGTCCTCAAACACCAGTGGACTCCATAATAACGTTCCTGTCGCTTAACAAAGGTTAACTGAAATCAAAGCATTAAGTCTGTCCAAGATCCTCTCCTGCATATGGGAAGCAAGACAATCCAGGTTAATAAAATTCCTATTGTATAACCAGCGGTGTGAAGAGAGCAAGTTCAGCCTGTCTGTCTAATGTTTGAAGCACTTTAAATGCCATTGGGGTCAGATGAAGGCATGCCTTATTAAAAACAGATGGAGAGCCCACATTAATAAAAGGCTTTTAGGTGTGAAATGATGGCATTAACGACTCCAGTGCTTTTAAAAGTGCTTTTAAAATGTTGGATGACAGAATAAGGCTTTTCCAGGATAATATCCATAGATGCACTTTAATCAAGAGGAATAATTATGTGCATAATTAGTCTTACTGTGTTCAGTGCGGAGGTCATATGGATAAAACACATATCCAAAGCAAAGTTCAAACAGACAAATTATGCAGTGGTGGAACAAAAAGGAGCTCGGTTATAAAACGCATAAATCAAAGATGTAATCACAGAGTCAACTTTTCAGGATTCCATGAAGTCAAAAAGGAAAATTTGAGTTTTACGGCTGAATAATCAAGAAAACTGTTTTATTTGTTGCATAGATTCCCCAAACCTAAGAGGCTTATTTCTTTCTCTCCAATTACATGATGCATTCTGAGTCGAAGGTGAGCAATGCATGCAAAAGTTTGATAATACGCATTTTGCTTCCCCGTGGTTTCTCAGTAGTGAGCATTTTGTCAGTCAGCAGAGAACTGGATGAAAAACATAAAGAGTAATTACAGTGACATGTAGGTCTGACATGTGCGTCATTTTGAAGTGGAACCTCTGCACCCTAGAGAAACTTTACAGTTTATAAACTCAACATACCCTGGGTGATGAAAATGACTCACGGCAACACGCAGATGGTGCAACTCAGGGAAACATTGTCGTCAGCGTACGGTGAGTGGGGAGCAGAAGTAATGTGGTAACTTGAGATAAGCATCCTTCAAAGTATAAGAATCATGTCTGTCAAGGTTTTGACACACATCATTAGACGTGTACCTCATCAAATCAATTTTACAGACAACTACTTGGAAGTATTTGTAAATTTTGCTCAATTTTGTTTTTGTTGTTGTTTAAGTTTTATAACTCTTTTGGATGCCCAGATTTCCTTTGTGACACAAAAAAGCTATTAGCTATCGATCTTGTTGTCCACGTCATATAACTTGTCAGATTGTCATGTTTGGTACACCAATACCAGAATTAAATTGATAGATTTTGATTTTGATCAATTCATGGACTTTGCATAAATGTCACTTATTCTGCAGTTCATCTAGATTATAATTAATTCTCTGATACATTTAAGAAACAAGGAGCAAGTTTTAATTTTTTGACATTAGAATTTTGACAAAAGTGTTATTTAAGTATAGCTAAAAAAAGTTAAATGATTCAAAGAGTTAAAAAAACTAATTCTGTGTTGCATGCATCCTTAAAGAAGGACGACACAGAGCAGCAATAAAACACCTAGTTTAATATAAACACAGAAATGCACCGCTCCCAGTCAAAAACAACCAATCACAGCCGGGAGGCGGGTCTTAGCGCTGTCAATCACACCTGATTATCTGCCTCATATTATACTCTCACAACATACTGACAGTTTTAACAAAAACATATATATTTTTTAATATAAGTTACAAAAGTTTTTTCCTAAACTTTTTATGTTTAGGAAAAAAACTGAATCAGTTATATGCTTGCCCTGGTTTAACAATTAAAATCAGGTTAAATATGCGGGCATGGGGGAAGGAATCCAGGGCATATTTGAGAAAACAATTTCAATTTATCATCAGGACATATTGTTTTTTTTTTGTAGTAATATTTTTCTAATCAATTTTAATACGCATGCTGTCAAAGGATTTGACTAATTTGTTGTTTTTTTTATCGCAGCTTTTATTCTTGGTGTTTAAGTGATTAAAAGCAATTATCCTCTTTGACAGCACTTTTGGAAGCCCAAGTCAATAACGACAAACCACTGAGGAGGATGATGATTCATAGGTTCACTCGGTCCCCTCCTTTAACAGCGGATAGCTCCTCTGCTGGTGGCCTTTTGGTGAGAAAGAGTCAGAGACGACGTCACAGCATGGAAATCTGCACCCTGCAGCAGAGTAGTGAGTTCATACCGGCGTAGGCTGGAAAATGCGCTTGTGTCTGTGTGTGGATGTCTTTTTGCGCGCCTGTCTGCGTTTGTAGGCAGGCGTTAATGCACCATTGACCAAATGCTGTATTAATTGTTTGTGCTGTTATGCCTGTTTGGGTGATGGAAGTGGAGTTCAGTGCAGGGAATGCTGTGTCTGTGCCTCACAGCCTACAGTCCCAGAGTCCTCTGTGTGTCTATGTGGGTGTGTGCTCCGAAATGACTATTTACGCTCGGTTACATTTTTTTTTTTTTTTTCCAGGACTATATGAAGACTTGTGCATCATCGTGTACGTAAGCACAACACATTGCCAAGCCAAGTTGTTTTATTGTCGAATTACTGCTCCCACATAGTCTAAATAGAGAAATATGCATAATTACCTCTGTAACACGTTTTAATCTTGTTTGTTTTTGTTTCTTTATGTGTGAATGAAGACCTACATCAAGATTTAGTTTTGGAGCCTACATTTGCATAAACTGGGATCTCATTTCATAACTGGTGCTGACAAGGAAATAACAGCAGCATGGCTGATTGGAAGTTTTACATGAAAAACATTTTGCTGTTGTTTCTTACTTTCATTTTGCACAAACGTCTGAGTCGACACATAATCTGCCAGGAGTCCAAATGGCACCATTTCAATGAATTACACCGTTCACCAATTTACTGGAACAAAAGCCAGTGATGCGATTGTTAAGGGACGTGAGGAACTTCCTCTATTTGTTAAGCGTGTCAGAAATATCCCCAGAAACTAGCAGCAGCTGTGATGCGCTTGGCAGGAGCCATGATTGGATTTCTTGTAATAAACCGTAAGTCGTGTAGGTGGTCCCACGCCTGAGACCAGCCAAAAAGAAATGCTGTATTCTTTACTGCTACGTTTTTGTGTACAGAAATGAAGACGCTGCTGATGTCACAAAAAGCTGAAAAAAATATGAAACGTAGACTCTGTGACGTTACTCAACCATTTTGTTGCCTTCAAGGTTTGCGTTTCACTTAATTTATTTAATAAACTGGTTTTTGGAGCATCTAAAAGGAAAAAAAATATATCTATGTTTTCAATGAATTAGCTAAATATTCCTCTTCTTAATGTTTATGCTTCAGGAAAAACAGGTTAGGACAAAAGACTGACATAAACTAAATATTAGTTTCAAGTTATAGAGTGTCATATTTCAAGCCACTGCAATGTCCTTGAAATATGTACCAAATTCACTGGAAAGTCGAATCAGTTCCAACAAGGTTTGGAAAATAAATTGTAATGAACTCAACACACCACAGAAAATGTTGATAAATATTTAGCTGTACTTTTTATATAAGTCCACTTTTTTCTTGTGAAAAAGAAGAAGAAACTTTGCAGATTCTGTTCAAATATAAAACGTTTGACTTTACAGCTGAATGGAAGCTGAAAATCGAAAAAAAAAAAAAAGATTTGAGGTAAAAAGAAGTTCTAGGAAAACGTGTTTGACATCCATGAAGTTGTTTTTATTGTGTTTTATTGCAAATTAGAAGCGGCACTCTTGAAACTGTGTGGAAACCATAAAAGCAAATGTTAAAAGCCCCTGTGAGTACAATTGCACCGCACAAGATTTGTCCTGAACTGAGACATTGCTTCAAAAGAAAAGGTTAGAGCAGTTTTCAATGAGGAACAAAGGGGACATTAATGGTAGTTCATCCGCAAAGCGACTGAGGTTATGGAGGAATCTGTGTGGGAGTGCTAAGGTCATCGATGTGTCATTTCCTCCACTAGATTAATTCAGAATGAATAAGAGTGGAGTGATGATAAGGAAGTGAAAAGAATCCTCCTTTCACTCTCAAGATGCATCATTAGCAGATTAAATTAAGCAGGGCAGGAAGTTTGACGCAATTTCTGCTGTCGAGAAATATTTATGATGTTAATACCATGTAATTCACACATCCTTTAGAGATACTTCAATGAAAGAACAACAACAAAAAAAAAAAAAATGTGTGTTTGAACAAATTAACATGGTGAGTGATTGCAAGCTTTCCATTGAAAAATAAACAACCGTATTTAGGTTTTGGACCACAGCCGGTATTGATCCACACCATGATGACACAGCTAAAAATCATTTACATCTTTCAAATGGCTTTGGACTAAAAATAAATCTATAAGGCTAAAAAATACAGCACCCAAAACGGCCATCCACAGACAGCATTAAATCAAGTTATCTTAAAAGATTCATGACACAGACACGTTAAGGCAGCAACGCATCAAAATGTGCTTAGTTGATAGCAGATATCTTAAGTGGAATTACTTTTACAGTTGACATCCAGCAGATTCTCTGTTTATTCATTAATCATGTGCAATATTTTATGCACATAGCACAATGACTGGGTTTATGCTGCAAAAACGGTGATTTATCCACCTAAGCTTTATAAATATGCTGCACATGTAATAAAGCTAACTTCATAACCAATTATAAACTTTTAATTTAACACACTTTTTTCCACATTTGTGATCTATGAAAGTAACTCTTACACAAAAAGTCTTGAAAACCTCCGCAATGCCGTGTTAAAATGTGCAACGAATCTTTTAGTCTGCATTTATGTATAATCTACTCTGTCATAGTTGTCAAGGAACATCGATTATTCTTTTAAACACTAAAGCAGGAGTAGTTTGAAAATGCTTTTAACTAGATTTTAGTTAGACTGAAAAATAAAGGGCATATTTCTTAGGATGAATGGATGAATGGAGTATATTGTAACGCTTTACTGTCTCTCATCCCGTTTGAAAGACGGCCTCGACAGTAAACGTAAATTTAAAGGTAAAACTACTTAAAGCTACATCTAAGAAAATAAAAGTTTCATCTCTGCTAAGAAGCTGATTGCAGGCTTATAGTCTGAGGTAGTAATAATAAGTAACTAGTTAATATCAGCTTGTTGCACTTATGTTACTGGAGAAAGAGAAAGGTAGACATTTTAAAAATGACCAAATGTAGCTGGTATCTATCAAAATAACTTTATAGATTTCATTCTAACTGTAACAACCAGTGCTTGGAATAAAACAACTGTGTCCTGCTACACATTTTTGTATAACATCTTTGCATAAATATCCCAGATGTCATGGTCTTTGTCATGTAGCAGCTTGTAGTGTTTAGTCAGTTTTAGCCCAGTCCCTGCTGCTGCTCTGCAGCTTCTTTGGTTATTTGTGTCATTTCCATCCTTCTCTCTCATAACACAAGTTGCTGTTTCTTTGTTAAACTAATCAGAAACCTAGTTTAACAAAATGAATTTTATGTTGCATAAAAGAATACTTTAATAACAGGAAAGAGGATGGTTCTTCTTTAAATGTTGCTACTGGTCTAAATTGTACATTTAGAACAAACATATGTCATGTTGTTTTTAAGAAATTATTAAAAACCCTCAATATTTCTACCTGGAAGATCTGGGGCTATGAAATAGGGAAACCTGCCATCGTGCTGTGAAAAAAGCCTCGTCTAGTTGTCAGTAGAAGTGACCCTCAGCGCTTAACCCAGTTAAGAAATAAAAAAAAAAAATGTAAACTGGAATCTGAGTAACCTTGACGAACTATAGCTCCTGCTTTGTAGCACAAGCCAGTGGTGTTATAAAGAAAGAGGTCTGGGAACAAAATTAGGTGAGAAAGCCAAATGCAATGAACAAACTCGAGGCTAAGCTACATAAAGAGTGGGTGCTGACATCAGAAACCATGAGATCATAAAATCCACAGATCATGGGAAGCAATTAAAATTAATTTCAAAATTAATTTTCACTTTCTTGTAATCATTTCTTTTTTTTTTTCCTCCCCTACTCTATGTTCTCTTTTCTGCTTTTTTAGGTTTGTCAATATGTCACAACGCAGATGCCGTTTTAATCTCCTGAAGCAATCCATCAAAATGTCAACACAGCTCATACCTTTTATCGAAAACAATCTAAACGCAACCGGCGTGCTCTGAGATGTTGTTATTGTGTTGACAAAACCAGGAAGAGCGCTTTGAGGAACATCTAAAGTTAATGCGAAAAGAGTCCAAGAAAAGCCTCGCGTAAACTTCATGAATCACTGAACTCCTCCTCCTGTTGTTTGCCTGAACTATATTTAAAATCTTCCAGTCAAAAAATAATTTCCTCTTCCCACAGCAAAAGCAGTAAAGTGAGCATTTCAACCTCCACAGTCTGGAAATAGCCCCTCTGTGAATCACGGTTCATCCAAGAAGACGTTCTGAAGTGACTGACGGAGTGACAGCGGTAAACACGAAGATGACAAATTTTGTGATGTAGGCGGTGATGGAAGATTAATGAATGAAATATCTCAACTTTGTCAAGTCAATTATACTTTGTGTCTAAACATAAGCTAACAAATAACAACAAAGACGTTTTAGCGACGAGGTGGACGACACATTTTTGAGGTCTAAGTTAAATTATTAGACATGCTTAAAATAACAGGCAAAATTAGTTCCTATTAAATTAAAAATAAATAATCCTTTCAGATTACAGCCAACTCTCATCAATCTAACACATCTGAACTGAGAATATCTTCTATTTTTACAGCTCAATTGAGAGTTTCATAAGAGTTTGAAGTGTTCATGCAGCTTTTGTTGGTTTGAAAAATCCTTTAGTCTGTCATCCAGCTGCAGGCGCTTTTGTTAGACGTGCAATCCCCACTGTTTTAGTTGTGACACGTAACTAAAACGACTGTCAGTGTAAATACTTTGTCTTTTCGAAACCTTTGAGCATATCAATGTGCTGTAGTGGCTCAGTAAAAGGCCAAAAAATCTCCTAAACGCCTAAAATTTCAGGGACACGATCCCTCCAATCTAAACGAGTTCTCTAAATGAGATTATGTAGACGTACTCCAAAGCAGCTGATAATTGGAGTACAGTGAAATCTGTGGTTGCATCACAACAAACTGCGGAAAGGTTCAAAGGTTACGAATACTTTTTGCGAGCACTGTGTCGCCGCGTGGGAACAGACCTGGAAAACTGCTTGCTGTCTCGCGGCAATGTCACCATGATATCAGAGTAAAAGGTCTGCGAAATGAGACCTGTCTGGATGAGCGGAGTGCTGTTACCATGGCGTCCAGGATTATTGAAAGACACCCCTGACCACTGACCCAAAATCCATTTTGCTGTGTAACGTGGAGTAACAAAAACATCCTTTCTACACTAAGCCACATCGCCCTGCGATAAAAGAAAACACAAACAAAAGACAGGGATGTTTTCTCAGACATAAACAAAACACGACTGACTATCCTCTGAAATCTATCTGACAGCCAAACAAATTCAAATTATAAGTATTTTTGCAACCCGTTGTACAACGGCAATGTTTTCTAGCAACACAACTTTTTTTTATATAATTGATTTTTCTCCAATTAAGCCCATTTCTGAGGTTCATTAACTTTTATGGCTGTCATCTCAGCCCACAGTCCCCAGAGAGACTGACGCCGACGGAAGAAGACGTCAAAGACAGCGACTCCGATGAGAAATGACGCTCGTTGCATTCGTAAAAGTCTCATCAGTGTGACAATTTCTACAAGTGGAAGATAAAGCGATGAAATATATCCCGCTGGTTCACGACAAGGATGTTTTTTTTTGTTGTTTTTTTTTGTTTTGGGACACGAGGATTTCGGGGGAAGATTGTAAAAACAAAAACTATTTATTTTACATGAAACATGAGCAAAGCTATGGATCCCATCTAGAAATATGATTGTTTTGAGCTAAAGCCAAAAACTCTTTAACAAAGCTCACTGAATAATGTCTTATAGATAATAGAAGACATGATATTTATTAAACTTTCAACCTTTGGTTGTCACGGTGGTTAAATATTCAGCAGCAATATTTATACTGAAAGTTGAACACGCGCTTAACTTGTGAGCAAAACCTCAAAGGAAATGACATTTCAGTCACAAATTACAATACCGCTGCTTTTAAAAGCATTTGAGTGAACCTAAGCATTTCACATGATTTCATGTTGTGTCGTTAACCGTCGCAAATTCTTTTAAATGTGCTTAAATGACGTGACATTAACAGGCATTAAAAGTAGACTAGAGCGTTTGGCTTTGACATTTTATGGGAGCTAAGAAGTCAGCAGATGAAATCTATAGCTCATATTCACATGCTCTCTTATATGCTTCGCAAATATAGGGCAAAAAAGTGTGGTATTGTTCAAATGCATATGTGAGAATACACATCAACTCCTTATAAACCAAATCAGAGCAGATGTATAAGAAACAGCACCAACTGACTAAGCTAAAACTTTTACTTGAATCAGAGAAAGAATTAGCAGGGCTCCCTTAATGAATAGAGTAGAGAGAGTTTCATATGAACTGTTGTACCTCTTAACTTTAATTACTGGTTTGGCCACTCGGGGAAAGCAGAGCACAGGCTCTTTGGTGCAGCATAAGAGCCCCTTTTATTCCCAAGTTAAACGTTTCATAACATCTCCACTGCTGAAGAGTAAAACTCTCAGCCTGCCTGTCTGCTTGATGTCAACACAGATATGTATGTTACATTCACACGACACACAAAGACGTACCTGCTCTCTGCATTGTCCCGCCGTCTCATCCTGATGTTATCTATTTAATTGAGCTGCTGCTGCCGCCGCTCATCATCTTAGAGTAGATGGAGAGCAGTGTGAGGAAAGGCTGGAGGACTGTTTTCATTCTGCAGCAACAAACACAGTCAGCATTATTTGAAATCATCCGTCATTTCAAGGCGCGGGTCCGTGCTTCGTGAAAGCAGTCAGGCTAAACGCTCTGCAGCCCACTATCTGAGTTCACCTTTGGCCTGATGTGCATTACTTCTTTTTACTAAGAGCAGTGGATGGAGGACAAAGTGCAGTTCACTGGACCTTAAGCTGGTTTCATAATACATCACATAAAATGGTCAGACCTCTTAGTACATTAGAACGTCGTCAAAAAGTTATTACATTTGAGTAATTTCAGAAGTGAAATTCATAGATTTGTACATTTCAAGCTTTTATTTCTGTTGACAAATGAGTGTAATTTTTTGTGGCATAAACACTGGAAACACTTTTATATTAATTAATAAAAATGCACAAATTGGAATTCTGAAAATAAATGTGTTTAATGGAAACATGGCAATTTCAAAAAGCTTTTGCGCCAGGATGAAGTGTTTATTCAGCCGTATCACAACAGATGTATTTCGACAAACTGCAATGGAAACGCTTTTTTCGAATCACATGATCAACAGCCGGATGTAAGCGGTGAAAATGACGAAGACGATGACAGGAAGCAGTAGGAGGATAATGGGATCTTTTATGCTTTTTTTGGACATCAATGCACAGTTCATAAAAAGTTGTGGGTCATTTGAATTATGTTGAATCCATAGCGCTAGCACCGTAACTCAATTGTGTAGCTGTTTACATCCGTCGCTGCCATGTCCTGCAATAACTGACAGCATTAGCAAGATCATTCACATGCGATTTTAATTTAATTTCTGCTTAAATAGAAACATCACGAATGCAAAATTGTATTTTTTTCCACATCAGCAGAATATGCTAATTATTCTAATTAATCTGAATATTTGGTGTTTAGTGGGTTTTTTTTTTTATGTGTGCAGAAGTGAAAGATTGTAAACTGCGAACCATGTAACAGTGTTGTGTATGTTTGCTGGGTTATATGTTTTTTTTTTTTTTTTTTTACATTTTCTTGTTTGGGGATCATTTCATTTTCTGCGTTGTTGCATTTTAGTTCGTTCACTGGTGGGAATCAGTTAATTTGCTTTCTCCTCTCTCCTAACACCAGGCCCTTTGTTCCCCTAATTACAACCTTTCGTTACTCATCATCTTTCTCAGTGGTTACACATTACTTTGCAGTCCTTCTTTGTCCAATTCTTGATTTTCTTCTTATTATTATTATTATTTTTGTCCCCACATGCACCTGGTTTTGACTCTTGCCAGCTCTTGTTTGGATGCCTTTGCGACCTCTGCCTCTAATTTAGATCTTAGCAGTGCCTTAAAGTCAGCTTCCTTCTGAGCATGTATACTTTTCTTTGTAGCTGTTTTGCCTGTTCGAGTCCCGCCTTTAAGTCCTCCTTCCACCAAAGGATCATGACACAGGGACCAAGTTAAAAGAAGTTACTCTGGCTTTCATGTGACAAACACTTTTAAGGTAAACTTTAAAAGAAAAAAAAAACATCTTTAAAAAGTGACTGACACCAACCAAGTTCTTCTCTGGCACTGAGTTTGCAGGAATTTATTTCTTGCTGGATACAAACCCCACTGCATGAAGCCAAAGAGGATTTGGTCATCTTTCTGCTGTGTTTTAGTTTTATATCAGGATCAACTAAATTCAATATGATGTTATAAACTCCTTCAGTAAAGACATTTGAACATCTGTTCCAGACCAGGATGACTCACTGAAAAAACACAAAATCTTACCAATTCTTCTTTTTTTTTTGTCTATTATCTAGTGCAAATATCTTAGCAAACTTGAAATAAGACAAAACTAACATACAAATATCTTTTTAACAAGATATGGAAGATATAGCTTGTTTTAAGTCAATTATTTCCTAACATTGATGAAAAACGTACTAGTTCCACTAGCAGATTATTTAACTTATAACAAGACATTTTTTCCATGTTATAAGTTAAAACAAGCTTCTACATCTTTCTGAAAAGCTTCTTTGAAGTTAGTTTGTTTTATTTGAGATGTAATGAGATATTTGCACCAGAATCTAGACTAAAATTACTTGGTAAGATTTTGCAGTGGACCATATTCCACAGTTCCTCCACATTTATTAGTTTTGATCTCAGGAACAACATGTTTATAGAATCTAGCAACTTTTTCAGGTAGATTAAGGTTCTGCTTGCTTGTTTGAAATCAAGATGTTGCTGGTGTGTGACAGACAGTATATTGCCCCTCATGTTGCTTGTTTATTCTAATTAGTTAACTAATTAATATCTGTGTTTAAGGCAGGAGTACTTTTCAAGCAAATGACACTGAACTAATTATGAATTTGTTCTAATTACTCATTAAAATCTAACATAAATATGCAATAGCAGTACAACCTGGTACTCATAGAGTACGCTGATGCTAAATGCATGTAAAGCTACCTAAACTTATTAACCATCTAGCTAGCACACATTTTCCTGTCACACTACAGATGTTGATGCGTCTTCAGAACAACAATCTTCTTACACCCTTTACTTAGTAGACTTCAAATATTTTCTTTCTCTGCACTACTGATATCTCCTTGTGGAGTTTCTTTTTGCTTATGAATTTCATTTTCTCTTTCTCATTTCCAAGCTATCCACCCACTGTTGTAACCTTTCTTTTTCACTCTCCATAATTTACATATACACTTAAAAAAAATAAAATAAAAACCAACATAAATAAGAGAGAGGCGAAGGAATGTGAGATCTCGTGTCCTGCTTCAACACGTGCCTTTAAGAACCATGTCAGGCTCTGCACCCGGTGAGTCCAAAAAGCTGCTTTGTGGATTCCAGTGCTCATATTATAGCAAACATTTTCAGGGGGTGGAGATGAGGAAAAGTGCACTGAGCCTGGAGCTGCACAGACATGAGCAGCAAGCTAGACCTTTTTTATTTGTTTTGTCATCTTTGCAGAGGTCTGGGTGACGCAGGCAGAGAGTAAGACAGGAAGAGAGAAATGGTTAAGAAAACATTCTTTAGGCAGGGCAAGGCTGCTTTCTCAGCAATGCTGCACATCTAGAAACTTCCTCAGCAGGGAGAAAGTGAACAAATGTAAACTTCATTTAAGAGATTCCTGTGTGCCCACTGGATAACCTGTGGATGGCCACGGCACGCACAAGGACGTACTAACCGGACTGTGGCAAACCTTTTGGCTTTCAGCATCAAATGAATCAAAAAAGAATAAATAAATCACAAAAAGTCTCCACTACTTACTAATTCAATAACTAACCTGCATGATTATTACTTCTAACCTTTTATTGTATTACTGAAGCTCTTAAAGTTTAATTGAAATGTTGCATTATTTTCTGCTCCAGCTTCTTCACCCATGCTTCACATGGTCATTCAGTGTCACTCAGATGTCATTTTGCATTTAGGAAAAGCCTGCAAATGCCCTGACATGTGCTTGCAAACCAAGTGTTTAATTAGCGCTGCTCCTTTTGAAGAGTCTGCTCAACATGAAACAGCATTAAATATTTCCTGCCTGAAACAAGTTTGCAGCATATAACTAAATCAAATGTCTGTGTGCCTCTCTGTGCACATGTCTCTGCAATAAAAGCCAGGAAAAATTGAAAGGAGGGGGACTGCATCATGAGAGGAATACAAAACAAGAGGGCAACCGGAAGTGCTGCTGATCCTGCTTCAGACTGAAAGGGGGCAGAAGAGAGCTGGAGATGCTTAACTCTGAGCCAGCACTGAGCTCACTGCCAGAGGAAGGAGCAGGCTGCAGGGTTACTGCAGGACAATCTGTCTGTCTGGTCACAAAGTTGTAATTCAGGCAGTAAATTCCAGTAGTTTCCTCAGGTTTTATTTCAGAGATGACTATCATCATATAGTTGAGCAAACAGATTGTGCTTATGGCATTACCACTTAAATGCAATTACTTCCTTTGAGTAAAACTTTTTTTTTTCCTTATCCTCCAGCAAATGTGCATTGCATTTACATTAATGAAGAGGCACATATAGATTCCCCCACCAAACACCAGATGTTTCTGTGCTACTCTTGCTTCCTCTGACGCAACGCTTTCCCTCCACGTTGATATTTACCTTAAGCAAGACTCACACAAGTCTGAACTGAATTCATCACATCCAGGCTTTCTCACTAATCAGATCAGATCGAATTAACAACTAGATTAAAGGTGCCATAGTCCAGTGTGTTTTACACACTGAGCTACAGAGAAAGAGAAAGAGAGAGAGAGAGAGAGACAGAGAGAGAGAGAGAGAGACAGAGCGAGAGAGAGAGAGAGAGAGAGAGAAAGAGAGAGAGAGAGAGAAAGACTGGCTTCATAGAGAATTGATGCAACACTGCAGGGCAAATCACCTCTTCAAGCTTGTATTAATTAAAAACACTAATCGATGTGAGATTCATACTTGCTTTCCTTCAGGAGTTTCTGCTACCTTGGTAGAAATTTATTTTTGCATAACTGTTTGATTTGTTTCTGCTTTGTTTGGATTATATAAAAATTCAAAATATCTCTTCAGCTGTTATTGATCAACCAATTAGATTTTTTTGTTTGTTTTTGTCAAACACTTGACCAGTTAGGATCTACAGCTCTGGAAAAATTAAGAGTCCACTGCACTGAAAACCTCCTGGTTGTTCCATCAAATATTGATTTCTAAGTTAAAACATTAGTGTTGTTGTTTCTAAATGAATATTCACTTGTTTTCTTTGCACTATTTGAAGTCTGTAAAACTGCATCTTTTTCCTTATTTTGACCATTTCTCCTTTTCTGCAAATAAAAACTACATTTTTGCTTGGAATTTCAGAGACATGTTGTCAGTAGTTCATAGAATAAAAGAACAATGAAGCTTTGTTGTTGCCTCTCTATAACCATTGGATTGTACACAAAGACACACAACAACACTATATATCATACTTTGTCCATGACTTTCAGCTAAGTTGCTGACTACAGATGTTTATGGATTTCTGCAATTATTGGAAAGTAGCGCACTGATTAGTCTCACACTCCAGTAACAAAAAGAAAACCAGGTTTACCAGATTATATCAGTTTCTGAGGAGCTACTAATCCCGAATACCTAATATTTAGGTCACGATTCAAATGTGATCAATACATTGGTCAAATAAATGTCTAAACACCTTTCATCTTTAAAGGAATTTTGATTTTGAAAGCTGGATTTGCACTTGTATCAAGGTCAAGCCATCCAAAAACTCCAGATGCTCCTCATGAGTAAGTTATTTTTTTAGTTTATGAGCAATTGAAATGACTTCCTTGTAAAATTTTAAACAGCCGTCTCCACATTGGCTGCATACAAAAATATAACTTGTAGGGGGAAGAAAACAATGAGGGGGAGTGAGCAGATAATGATGGAGCGTGTGCGGCTGCCCCTGCTCTTTGTGGGGGAGTGTGACAGTTCTTGCTGGTTGGGCTACAGCTTGGAGTTGTTTTTAGCCCAGGAGCCTCGTGCTGAAGGCCTGCCCGTCCCACAACCTACTACCGGGTTTGAGGTGGGAGCGCAGCGTGTGTCAGCGCTTACTCACACTACGATTTGAAGAGATGGCTCAAATAAAAAGCTCGACTTCTGTTTGTCTCTGTCTCCCACTGATAAGCTGTGATGTCACCGTGGGCTGTAGTCAGCAGTGTGTTTGTAGAAATAGTGTCACTGCGTGAGTTACGTTTTCTGTCGTTAGTGATACACGGTAAGATCGCAGAGGGAGGCAGTGAGGTAACGGCTTCAGATGAGGCGGTATTAAAGGCAAGATGATGGAGAACCACCTTGTTGATCAAAGTGTGTCACAAACTGAACTCTTGTTTTAAAAAAAGCAACTCATTGTCTACTTATTAGAATCAATTTTATAACTAACAAAGACAAAAAATTAAATTAAAGCACTTTTAAAAAGATCAAACATGTCAAAAACATAAAACAGAGTCCGAACCAACAGCTAAAGCAGATATTATAAACATGCAAATCTACAAAATGATGACCAGTTCCCTTTTGAGTTTTCCAAACCTAAAATCTGAACTATTACTCAATCACTCATGTTAAATTAACCAAAGAAAAGTGGTGAAATTCATCAAAAGTTCACAGAGGAATCCAAACAAAGCTGTGGAAACGCTTTTTTTTTTTTTTTTTTTTTGGTTCAATTTCCTGACGTTTCACAACTGGTAAACAGAATATCAGTTCAATTAAGAATTAAGAGCAGAACAAACAAGGTGATGCTGTGTGTGGACATAATTAGTCATGTAAGATTCATTCACTTCCCTTCAACACAGTGGTTTGCAAACATTTTCTAACAAAATCCACTTTAGGAAACCCTAAATTTTGAAACAGCAGAACTGTTGCTATGTTTCTAATTTTTAAAGGAAAACAAAGCTTTTTAGCATTCAGGTTTAGTTGAAAGGTGGGACTTTAAGATGTTGATAGTTTCCTGCAATTGTATTTAAGTGGAGCCCCAAATAGCCTTGGCCAATCACAGCTGACATGGCTCTTACTGTGACCCCACAATGAAAGCTTAAAACAACTAATTAAATTTTCCTCACTATGTTACTTTTTTCTTTTTCTTTTTCTTGGAGTCTTCCCTGGCACTGCATGAGAAATTTGCACTTGTTTCCAGTTCATAGTCGCCCACTCAAGCTTCAATAGGAGTTCTCAAATTGCTTTCTATTTCAAGCAGTTTCCTGTTGGAAGTAAAAGCAACATTTTGTTGGACCGTTCTTGTGTTTGGTTTTCTCTGTGGTTTTCGTCCAACTCACAAAATTTAAGTTTCACTTCAGATTTGACTTTTCTTCTTCGTGAAGAATTTTGTCGTTATACATACATGCTGGATCATTTATGAACCTCAGGGTTGGGCACAGCTTTGTGTCTCCATGTTGACCCTGATTATCTGCTTTGTTTTTTTCCTAAAGCTGACAGCCTCGTCATCCTGTGACCCTGAACAGAATGAAGAGGGTACAGCAAATAAATGAATGTGTTAGGACAGGGTGTTCATCAGGAGTCAAAGTGTGCCAGAAGAGCAGCTTAATATGAGGAACAGATGGTTTCCGACTCCTCCAAGACTTCCGCTTACTAAGAGTTGCACCATCCATGCCAGATGCAAAGCAGTATGGATGATGGGCAGCAGATCTGCACTGAAATTACCATGATGTAGAGCTGCAAAAGCACATTGAGACATCAGGTGTAAAGTGTGGTGCTGTTCAGAGGTTCATATTACTCATCAGGACCATGAAATGTATTCAACGACACAGTTGAACCATTCTTTTCAATGATTTTGAAAACAAAGATTGGGCGCACACGGTTGAATTTATTGGGGGAGGTTATTTCAATAAAAGGTCAAAACTTCACATAAAGGCTTAAATATATATATATATATATATATATATATATATATATATATATGTTTGACATAAAATAAATAAATAAATAAAACAGAGCCACATTTTCATGTACAAATGCGTCGAGCTTTTAATTTATATGACTCTCCTCTGTCTGTTTTTAACGTTTTTAATGTGTCGATGTTTGTGCTGCTCCACTGTGACCTTGAATTAATGACAAATGATAATCCTAAAATTACTTTTGATTTGTGTTTTGGACAGTTTTTTCCAGCTGGACCACCCAATAATGTCCAAGTTTCATCCGTCTAGAAATTATCTTGCGAGGAAGAAGAAGAAGAAATATTATTCCAATTAGAAATAAACTGGACCCACATGACATTAAAACGCATACTCTTACCATGATGCCGCCTGATTCGTTCTGTTTTACTGTCTTGTCATGTTTTTGTTGGTAGCTGCAGCGTTACTTTTGGTTTGACAGTGTGAAGTTTGAGATGGACTCTTCTTTCTTGGTCTGAACGTGGCTGGTTCTGGCTCTGGCTCTGGCTTTGTCCACACAGAAGGGCTCGATGTTCAATTTCCATTTTTTGCTAAAATACAATTTTTTTTTTATTTTGTGTGGTCACTCATACTACTCATTAAAAGCAATCATAATCAGAGTTGAACAGATTACAATTCTGCATGCACAGAAGAAGAAGGTGGATATCACACAGCAGCAAACTATTTGCAGAAGTAAAAATGGACGCTACAGTCTATGGATCAGTTAACATGTTATATCTTTCTCTGGATTCAGTTAGTACTTTTGAAAATTAAATATTTAGGATTTAACATTAATTGCATTGAAGTAAATTGGCACAATACAACTAAAAACTGATTTGAGCTGACTGATAAAATGATATTTAAGAACAGAACTGTTTTCTTGATGGTTGAGACGGGCCAGATTTGGCCCATGGGCCACGAGTTTGACACAAGCTGTGTATGGTGATGATGTAACTTTTTTTTTTTAGACTTTGTCATCTCATTTTTTGTTTTTACTTCTTTTTGATGCATTAAACAACATCAAGCTATAACTGCATCTAAATAGCTTTCTTTTGGAGAAATAAAAAAGACCAGACATCCATTTCTGAGAATTTCTTTTTGAAAGGACTGGATATTTAATGATTTCTTATAATTCCTTTATATGTCATAATGTGTACTTTTTTTTTTTACTCTAATGCATGCTGAATAACAAACATCATATAGGCAAAATAAAACAGACTAATGAAAGAAATGCTTGCTTTCAAATATTGCATAAAACATACATAAATAAATCATTTGAGCTGAAAACATGCTATTTAATACCTATTTGCTGCACCGATAAATTGTTGTAAATAGTGCTTCTTGTTTTTCTAGACCTCTGTTCAAATAACCAGTCAGGCAAAAATAGCTTTTAAATTATGGACACCACTTTGTATTTCAATTTTCATGGCACAATCAATTATGCTACATTTATCTTGGTGGAGCTTGTTTGATGTAAATTGAAAACAAATGTCAGCTGGGTGAAGGTTTCAGTAAAGAGGCTCAATCAGTTTGTTTTTTTAAGCCAAATTTGTGTCGACATATACAGACTATTTTCTTCAAGAATAGGGCTCTTTGAAGATACATAATTGGAGCTCGAAGCTTGAGGTTTTTTTTTTTTTTTTTTTTTACAAAAGCAAGCTACTTTTTGCGCTATCCAACCCAAAGTAAAAACTAATGACTGTTCTCCTCTCATCAGGGTCCATCCAAGAATAGTGTCTTAATGATAGATGGTTTATTTGCAGGGTTCAAACTTATAAACATTTTCCCAACCTACCAGAGAGGCATCTGAATTTTGATTAAACTCCCCCAAAAATAAAATCCTTAATCAACATTTCAAGGAGATATTTATATTTCTTGGATATTGCTGTTTGTAGTAAAGGAGAAGCAGCTGCTGGCATCCATCCACGAGCCCTCCCTTTGTTGGCGGAAAATTGGCTCCGCAGAAACACGGGAATTGCAAAAATAAAAAGGCACAACCTTTATCTGAATGTAGCCTCGAACAACGGCTTCTTCGTCTTCCCTCCTCCTCTGAGAGTCAGAGATCCGGAAAGGAGGATGTGGGCTTGGGATGATTCTGCTTTCCTCTCCCTTTGCTGTCTGCTTGATATTTTTTTGCTTCAAACATCAGCAGAGGTTCTGACATTGTTAAGAGTTGAAAAAAGCAATTTAATGCAATGATTTTTGAGAGGAAAGTTTTTCCTAACTGTTGTTTCATGTTTAAAATGGATCTGAAAGGAACTGTTGTGGCCATGCTGGAACCACAAACTTTCATGTATTTAAGGTGAAATAAAAGGAAGTAAACAGAATTCCTTTGTACCTCCTCCCGCTGTCTTGAGTTGATACTTTTTAGAAACCCTTTTCGTAGATATTTCAACACGACTCGTCTGGAGGATTGTGGTTACAACAGTGGTCAGCTGGAAGCAAGACTTTTTTTAATCAATTCAAGAGTTGCCTTCCACCCAATTCCATTTAGGCCAGATTTACAGATTGCATTGAATAAATTTGCCATGTCAGCAGTTTTTTCCACCTGATCTGTTGATCTCTGCAGTTTCCCCACAGATACCACTTCTCCACATTATCCCAAGCTATGTTTTTGTGATCCTTGGCCTTCACCAATGTTCTCTAACAAACATTTGAGGCCTTCACGAAACAAATTCCTTTGTTTCATGCATAGTGGTCACTACAGTGGACATCTATCTGAAAGCCATTTTCTTGTGCTTCTTGTGGATTTTTATGTTATAAACTGAAGTGGACACTAATGCATCATAAAATAAACTATCACCTACTGGACATCAGCTGCAAATGCAAGAAATTATTTTTGTTAAATCCAATATGGCCGACAGACAAAAAAGCATGCCGACCGACCCGGTCCCTCCTTCTACTGTAGACGACTCTTACAGGTAAAAAACATATTGTGACATCAGATAACCCCTAAAGAACAACACTACTGATGTATTTTTCAAATAACAACTTTGTATTTGGAGAAAATTACAACTGATCACCTAAAATAAAAATAAATAAATAAATAAATAAATAAATAAATAAATAAATAAATAAATAAATAAATAAATAATAATTTTTACAAAATTTATTTTCCTACATTTTTTTATACCTTAAGAAAATCCTGACACAAAGGATCATGCATGAAAAGGTTAACTGTCTTGTCTAACTGTGTGACTTCTGAGGACAATTGGTTGCACCAGATTTTACTCCCATCCTTCAGAGTAAATGCTCACCCCCTTCTGGAGATTTCTTATTTGGAACAAAAAAGAAAACAAATGTAACTGTGTGTAAAAAAAAAAAAAAGAAAGAAAGAAAGAAAGAAAAATGCAAAAAGCTTGAATATTTTGTGAAGTAACGTGGAGTGTACTGTTTATTGCTGGAGTAGCAGCTGTTTTGCATAAATGAGATGCTCTTGTGAGAACATTGGTACTATAAAGTTATGGGAATTGAGCTGCTCCTGTTTCAGAGGTTTGGGACCCAATTATATGAGAACAACTGCTTGTTTCATCTTCCTCCTCTGAGGGCTGGAGAGACAGATGCAGACTTGTGGCAGCTTTTATTCTCCTCTTCACTCTTGTATTGTATTTTTCATTTCCAATCTTTTTTGATGCTACTTCAAAGATGCACAGGGCTTCTGAAACTGGAGTGTTTCATACTAAAATCGTCAGACTCAGAGCATGCGTTTTATTGGCACTATCTTAAAATGCTCTTATTTTCAGAGATGTTTGAGAAATGCTTTGCAGGCCTGTCTCTGTAATGAAAGTGCATTCTCCATCTCTATAAACCCAAAAGCCAATGTGGGTTTTCTTTCTTTGCAGTCCCATTGATCGAGAGGTAGGTCACGTGACATTGCTGACCAGGAGGTTGGATGTAAAGGGCAAACAGTCCAATAACACAGAAGCATTAGGGAACTCTGGAGAACTCCAACATGATTTTGTACCCAAACACACGCTGTACTGCCGGCTTCACATTGTCTAACGTTGGTCAATGGACCAGCAAGATATGAAATGCTGGATAGCTGGGCTGGAAAGGTCAATAATTCCCCACAGTTGGGTTTCAGATTTGCCATCAAGTATTGAACAGCAGCAATTTCCTGGCTTTTAGCAGACAAAATGTGAAGAATGCATCTTGTTCCACATTCAGTGTACTTTGATTTTGATTTTAATGGCAACTTTGGATTTTACTAACTCGGGTTGTCTGAGGTTTGAAGCCACTTCAGTTCCTCTTGGTCTTTTGTTGAGTTCCTTGAGAACTGCCAAAGATGGTTTTTGAGATTTAATGGGCGCATTGTGACCTTTCAAAGGGGAGGTAAGGATACACTTAGTGACATTTGTTGAGATAAAAACTGCATCAATGCCAAGACCTTATACAAGATCACAAGAAGGCATGCAATGTTGTTTACTTCCTCTTGAAGAAGTGTTAGTGCAGAGGATTAGTGCACATGCATGTGGCAAAAATATTTAATGTGAATGATACGTTTGTGCTGAACAAAGTCAGCTTAGTGATGTTCTTTGGAGATGAGGCATGAAACACACATTTTTAGAGCTTCTTCAGTTTTCTATAGGCAAAAATAAAGTTTGTTATCCTTGCATGGGGCTCTTGTGTTTCACACCAGGCTCCACAGGCACAACGGGGTTGAAAACAAACAAACAAAACAAGCTAATTTCCATACAAAACTTGATGTTGTATGAGATTAAAGCATGATTAAAAATCTTTAAAATAGCTCAATTATTGACCCTTTCATGAATTATGATCCTTTCTGTCAGGATTTTTTTTCTTAAGGCATAAAAAAGATAGGAAAAAATGTGTAATTTATTTATCTTTTCATTTTATTTATTTATTTTATTTTTTTAGGTGACCAATTGTAATTTTCTCCAAATACAATCAAATATTATTTGAAAAATACACCAGTAGTGTTTTTCTTCACAGGTTATCTGATGTCACAATATTTTTTTTTTACCTCTAACAGTCGTCTACAGTAGAAGGAGGGACCGGGTCGGTCGGCGTGCTTTTTTTGTCTGTCGCACATATTGGATTTAACAAAAATAATTTCTTGCATTTCAGCTGATGGCCTGTAGTTGATAATGTGTTTTATGATGCATTAGTGTCCACTTCAGTGGTCGGTGTGCATTTATAACATTAAAATCCACAAGAAGCACAAGAAAATGGCTTTCAGATAGCCATCCACTGCAGTGACCAGTATGCATGAAAGGCTTAAGGTCAAAACTCAGATAGATGATATCTATTCCCAAGGTCTCCAGGGTAACTCACCTTCTCTGCATTACCAGTTTTTGCTAAGTCTATGATTGTCATACTCTTATTACCCTGTTCAACTCATGTTTAAGTCTGCCTTCTGCAGCTCCCTCATTCAATAACATTTCTCCAATATTAATTTTCTGCTGCATCATTTTTCTAAGTTTGAGTCCTGCACTTCCTCTTTCATCGCTAATCGGAAGCAGCAAACAACAAGCAACATGTTTGTTGATCAGATGATGATATCCAGTGAACAAGTGATGATTTATTCTTGCACAGTAAAGAACTTGACATTTACCAGAGAAGGAGCGACATTGTGCATGTTTACGTTACGGGCTTTCTAGTAAGCTGCAGCTTCAACGCAAATTAATTTATGCACAGACAGTCTTCAGCCAGAACTTTCCTTCAATTACTCTTGCTTTTTTGTCTCTTTTGTTTCCTGCAAGAGCTGATTAAGCTCTCGGAAGTAGAAAACCCATTGCTAATGCCAGTCCTTGAGAATCCACCACCTGCCTTCAGAGTGATTCTCTGTCCCCATGGAAACCCAATCAGCTGAGGAAGAGAGTGACAGAAAAGGGGCTGAGCCTGCCAGCAGAGAGAGACAGGAGGAAGGAAAGGTGTGATGAAGGTGCTTCTGGAACACCACCATAATCATTACTTCACATGCTTTTACTTCATTTGTCACTCATTCAAGCGGTAGGTGCAACGACTGGGGAAGAAATCTGTTACACTAGGCAAATTCATTGTGTTTTTGTTGATGAGGGTAAAGTAGCTCTAATGAAATAGTTCCTACATTTTGATTAAGTGATCATTAAAACCTTGCAAAGCATTTTAAATAAGCTCTCTTCTCAAATCATTAGATTAACATTTATGAACACATTCATTTCATGTTTTATCTTTTTTTAATCTTTCACCAAACTTTTCAGAAAATAACTGACTCTTTAACATCTAAACGCTGCAACTGTTCATACTGACTGCCAGCTACATTGTGTCTGTGGAGCGTTTAAATCTCAAAGTGAGACTAAACCAGACTCGTGTGTGACGAGACAAAAAAAAAGATAAATAAATAAGGGACACTGAAAGCTAGAATTGATACTTTCTACGTTTTTGGGTTCCTACACAGTCTGTGAAAGTTTTTCCAAGTCGATGCAGTTATGAAAAACTGTGGAAAAAGAAAAACTTTCTACAATTCAAAACAGATGTATTTCCACACAGTTCAGTTCTCAAAAAGTTACATCTATCATTTGATCCATTCATCCATTCATCCTTCCATCCAAAGACTCTCTATGCTGCAGGTTTCATATTTAAAGTCTAAGAAACATGCACACTAATTCTTTATGATTTTTTTCATATTTATGCCCTATAAATAAACAAAAACAAAATATAATTTGATTTGTAAAAGTATTTAATGTTGATATGAGAAGTATCCTAACTGTAATTTAAACTTCCAGAGATTTCCATAAACCTCTTACTGTAGAGCTACATTTTTATTCCAGTAAAGATCAGAAAAAGATCATCTCCACACTCAGACGCTCTAAGCCACAGATTAATTAATCTAGTGTTAGGGGGGAAAAAAATTATAATCATCTTATTAGCTTTGAGTTGGTTGAGACGCTCAACAGAACATCACCCTCATGCATAATGCATACGCTCCAGAAAATGACCCATCTTCCAGCGTTTTCCCCTCTCATCCTTGATTATCGATCTCCTTTCATCCCCTGTCACCAAATTCTCGTCGGCTCTTACAACGGAGATATTTCTCCGCATGTTCCCCCCCTGTCTGATCTGCAGCGGCTCTCCATTTCTCCTATCAATTCTTTTCAATCAGTTCAGCACAAGCTCAACATATTGTCTGCTCCAGCCTCGCCCACCACTTCCGCTCTCTCTCACATACCCTCCCTCCCTCTGTCCTTGCATCTCTCCCTCGTTTTATCTTGTGGTTGCTGTCTCACAGCCAGGTTCACGTAAGCATAAAGCAAGGTTTTTGTGTGTCTACCCACAGAGGAAAGCTGTTATGTCTCGTAATGGCCTGTCTCTCACCTTCGTTTTTGTGTGGTTTTCCTGGACTCTGTCTGTTTCTTTGATATCTACTCAGATGTCATCTGACCTCATGTGAAACCTGTGAAAACTACTATCCTGTGGTCAGAGTGGCTTAGTAAACTATATGCAGGTCATCTGCACTATTTAGAAAAAAAAAACGGGGTGTGTTTCATGTTGAACATCTTTGTCGGCTAATAAAGCAGAATTTATTGCAAGTCTTAGGCTTGACTGAGGTCCTTTTACAAGAATGATCTCTGAAATTCTCGCCACAAATTTCTGTCACAACATAACCAAAAATTATACTTTTGGGTGTATTTTACACATAGTTATTTGGCTTTGAACTCACAGTTGTATACAACATTGACTAATACAGATGAATTTAAACATTTATATCCAAGTTTTCTGACTGAACTGGTGCAGCCCAACTCTGTGTATGATATATTGGTGAAATTTTATTTCATTAAACAAGCTTAAGTCTAGGAATTGAATATAAATCTCCTCTTTCTTCTTAATTAGGGCAAGGCTTCTTTCACCACACCCCTATACACATCTTCTTTGTTTGTTTTTGTACACATTTTTGTGTACAAATACAAATGAATGGTTGTTTTCTCATTAGCTGATTTATGTTTCCAACTCAACAGAGAAGAGTGAAGCTGATGGTTCACGGTTTTTCTTCATGGATTTGCAGAAGAAGCTTCTGATGCTTCAACTTTGCTTTGATGAGAAATGAAAAGCAAGTGGTGGTGACAGAAATGTCCGACTCTTTGAAGTTACTGAGGTGTTTTCTGGGCAGTTGCTGTTGTGAGGGTTTGTTTTTGCCCAAAAACATGTTTAATAATCCCCCAAGCTAAACTCACTACTTATTGATCCCTGTTTATGTCTAATTCGTTAATGTGTGCCGTCTTACTGTGAACTGTTTTGGACTTTAAAAGCGCCTTTTAAGGCATTCTTTGAACTAAATTTGGAGGAAGACATAATAATTGCAAGGCATCACATCCAGACTGATGAAATCAACTTTCAAAACAAGACACTGATGAGAAGATTAGTAAATATTTGAGCTCCTGATTATTTATTCAACTCAAAAAGAAGCTTTTCAGAATAAATAAAAAAAAGAAAGAGAAAAATGGTGCAAAAAACACATTCTGTTACTCTAGGAAGTTATCCATTTAAGAGACAAAAAAAAGGAGGAAAAAAAGGACAAGAACCATAATGGACTCGACGTTACATATCCCGGATGTTTTCAATTTGATGCAGAACCTGCAGCAAAGCAAAGCCGACCCTCCCCTCTGTTCTTCTGTTCTGAACTATTTTGAGAGACGGCATAGTTTGGTATCCTAATGGATCTCAACAAGGTGTATATTTAAACTGATGTATTTCCAAAGCCCCTGTTTCAGGGCACATGATGGGAGGGTGCAGGGTGAGGAGTACAAGAAAAACATGCTTGATCTAAGAGGAGTAATGGACGCCCTTGTCGGCCTGTTTTAGCAACTGTGCGGCCCGAACAGGATGAGATGTAGGAGAGAAAGATGAATGAATGAATGATGATCTCCTTCCTGGATCTATTTATAGTTTCAGGGTTGTGCACAGTGTGTGAGTAAAGCGCAGTTGAGGGGGGGTTGTGTTGAGTAACTATTTTTTAAAAGCATCCAAAGATGAGTCAAGTCTGAGCACCACTTCTCGATTGTTGGGTGTTCTGTGCACGTCTCCGTCCGACACTCGGCACACTTCCTCTAACTGGAGCAAAACTCACGTTCTGTTTCTGTGAGCGTTCGCAAGCAGAAAACTGAGAAGTGCTGACGTCAGTAAGATTTACACCTCTATTCTGGTCAGAGTCACACTTCGAATTATTTCATTGATAAAGTAGTGTTACTGTTTCCTCCCCCCAAACACAACTCTATCACAATTTTGGAAACTTTTTTTCTTTGCAAATGTACGTATGCAATTGACCAGAATAATCCGTGCAAATGTGCGAAAGTGTGAATTTGTGTGCAACAGATAGACTCACCATAAGGTCAGTCTAACAGAATTATGTAGCAGAAACACTGAGAAAGACGTCCTGCTGGTTTTCACCCACACAGGCGTGTGTGTTTGTGGGATTCTGTATTTGTATTTGCTGCATTTAAATTTAATTTACTTGATGGTTGTAGTGTGATGATTTGTGGTTTGAATGACTCGCTTTAATTTATAAAATCATAAAATCTGTTTTTTTATGAAAATAAGAACATCCGTCCATCAGTTTGTGATGTTTAGCTTATATTTAACAAGAGGAAATTGATCCAAAGCGCACCTACGGTATGACTATAAAGCATGATAAATATAACAAAAACAAACATTTTGGAGTGTCCTAGTCAAAGTCTGAACTGAAATCCAAAAGTGAGGATTGGATCACCTCCAGAGTGGCTGAATTAAAAAAAGACAGTGATCTAAGAGACTTTCTCTAGGGTGAAAAAACTAATTCAGTAGAGTTACTAGGCAATTTAGCTTTGAATTTTAACTTTAATCTGTGATTTTATTTAAAAAGGGACACTTTGCAACTCAAACATATGCATGTGGTTTAAAAATCACATTTGATATTAAAATTTATTTGAGCTAAAACACGAGTTTGACTGAAAAAGCAAACACCGTTTCATAATACCATAAAATGTTTGTGAAAAACAGTTTGTAAATTTGTAATAATTTTTAATAATTTTTTTTTCAATCATTGTGTTGCAATGATTAATAAAACACACACATAGCTATGATTAAATTGATTAGTAAAACCTTTAAAGTATAACTAAATTTAAAGATTGACAAATAAGTTGCAGGTTAAAGATAATTTCTAAACACTACTCTGCATAAACTTCACAATAAAAACCTGAATGAAAATGTCTCTCCCTTCTGAATCGATAATAGACTAAGATGTTTTTTGTTTTTTTTTTAATATAGAGTAAAATTTGGATATGTTGATATTTTAAGTACCAGCACCATCAGATCAAACAGATATAGAAGACTGTAAAAAGATCCTAAAATTGACTATAGCTTCACTGGCACAAGAAAATGAATGCTCATTTAGACGTTAAACCTTAAATTACCCTGTGCAGACAACACAAAAGGCTCCAACACATTTTACTCCCACAACTATGTCATTATGAGACTATTTTTTTACACCCTGGACTATAATTACTTCTAGTCTAATTGTAGGCGGCTTCGATTGTAAAAAAAACAAAAAAAAATTGTCAAACGTGATAACAAATTGATTCTCGGATGCGCCACCGCACTTGGAACGCTCTGAGCCGCCGCCCATTCATGCTAAGCTGAGTCCTGCAGTTCGGAGGAACTGCTATCGCGACTTAGATCATTAAAAAATGTCTGGTTTGTGAATGAAATTGTAAAGTTTATCAGGCAGATACGACCGGCAGAGACACAAATGAAAAGATTCTGGTGATCAACAGCATTACAAATTGTTGGAGACACACTTAATGACGTCAGGATTGTTTTTGTTTCTTTAAATTTATTAAAAATATGTGAATTTTTTTTTTCTTCTTTTCTCATCCTCTTTTCATTGATTGGGGTTCTGATCTCCGTTTGGGCCAACTGACCTTCACAAGATATAAATTATAACCCCCAATTACGAAGCAATTTTCTGCGAGGGCATGTTAATCATTACAGTCCCAAATCCACTTTTCCTTACGGTGGACTGTGAGTAGATGATTAATAATGAGTTTAGGTCATGATTTCATTAAAGTGGCTCACAATACATGAATTTGTGCATCTGATGGCAAACCGCTCTTTAATGTAGCCAAACAAAAAAAAAGACACAAAACCACTACAGATTTAAAAAGTATCAAATGACCAGTACTCTAAGCACTTTAAAAAATATATATGCATTTACTTTTATGAGACAAGATTGAGTATTGCTACAATTATTCTGAAAAGAAGATGAAAAATGTACAAAAAAAACTAATCAAATGTGCAAAAAAGGCATCGACATAGGGAAGACAGATATTGTAAAATCTAATAGAAAGGAAGGATTTCCTTTACTGGTTGCATTCAGCTCAGCTGCTTTTGTCTGAGAAATATTTTAAATTGTTGTCGTGTTTTCCTTTATTTCAGTCCCTCGTAGAGTTTCTAGTTATGTTTACTCCTTACTTATTTTGTTCCTCTTGGTCAAGTTATTCTTTAGTGTTAGCATTTATTCCAGTTCCCTTGTGCTCTCTGCTTGCTCTGCAGTGCTACCTTTTCTTTTCTCACTCCAACTACTCACACCTGCAACCAGTTATCTCATTAGTCCAGGTCTACTGTTCTCACGCTCAGCCTTCCAGCATTTAAGCCTCTCAGTTTCAGTCACAAGTCGTCGGTTTGTCTCCTCACTTCCCCTTGTAACTCCTGTCGCCTCTCCTTCGCTGGTTTTTGAGCTTTGCTGGATTTAGTTGTTACCTGGACTTTTTTTTTTTTTTTTGTAAGTTTGATTCTATATTTATTTCCTTATTAAATACACATCGCAACATCTTCGTCTCTCGCCTGCTGCGATTGGGCCCACGCTTCAATTCGCCATGATAGTTACGAGAAGCACCTCACTAATGCGATACAAACTAAAAGGGGTGCTGTCCCAACTTTTACCCAGCTAGACTAAAAAAAATGTTCAGATATTTTTGCTTGACAAGCAGCAGTAGTTAATAAACTACTTATATATTGATGTAGTTGAAGGCTAGCACATAAGGCAGGTGTGATTAACAATCAGGAACAGGTGTGCAGGGAAGAAGACAAACTGTCTTAAGCAGCAGTCTAACAAGCTGCAACTGTTTTAGGTTAGTTAAAACTAGATGAAGTGCAACACGTAATGCGAGTGACTAAAGCAGAAGCTTCAAACTAAAAGAATAGAGATTGGTCCAGACTTGAATCTTATCTTGGTGACAGTATCACTCATCCCCTTTTAACAGCATTAAAATGCAACATTTCTCAAGATCCCACTGGCTGCAAAACAAATTTGCATGCAAACGAGGTCAGATGAGTTGTCTACTACTGTCACGGCGATGAGCATGCTGATGTGATGTTGGTTGGATTCTCCGAGTCTGGAACTTGCTTGCTTCTTCAAAATGTCAAAGATCCTTTTGTTTCTGTCAGACACCTACATATAAAAGCAGATGACTGTGTGACTAAGTCCTGCTTTGAAAGCATGAAGCTGTTGCTAAGGATGACTAACAAGCTCATAAACAAGCTGATGTTTGACCTTAGCGATCCGACGTAAACCTCGGGCTTTCCTCTGCGGATCAGACGTAGACGGTGTTGGTTCTTTACGTGCGAAGGACTTTTTGGGAAGATTTGAAATCTTTGTTTTGGATTCCGTGCTTCTTGTCTCCGATAACAGAATGTTCTTTGTGCTAAGTCACATCTGCCCTGTTCAGAAATGCTGGTGTAAATCAGCAGTGAGAAATTTTTCACTTTTGTTCCTTTTAAATTTTAAACCCGGGAAGGTTTTAAAAAAAAAAAAAAAAAAAAAAAGTTAGTCACTGGGAGCAGATTGAGTGAGGAGGGGGGGACAAATGTGTGTTTGGTCATGTGTGGATAGATGTTCACACTTCCTCGTTCTCGCACGTCCCATCATAGCCTCACACAGACTCAAACTCTTTCACGCGCTGCACATTATTGTCAGGTACGCATCAGCGTTCAGAAATAAAACCTGCTCCAAAAATGATTAACGTCCTCCAGCTTGGGCCGTTATGCTCTATCGACTGGAGCAATTTGCTCATTTCTGTTGAAAAAGGATTTTATACTCGTTAATGTCAAGTCCTTTTACTGTACTCTCTGCCAGCAGATTGACTTTTTATGAATGACAGCCAAAAATATGAAGATGTTAGAAAGTTCAGGGTCATAAAAAAAGAACATTTCTTAGAAATGCACGTTGCGAGCGATGTTTTCTTTTTCAAAAGCCCCCCAAGCCGACCTGACTCTGTAAAATACGTCATCCTCCTGCGTAGGTACACTTGTCTATTTGTTTTATACATGCAAAATACAGGTTTGCATTTCATAAATAAGATTTGCCATTAGTAAAAGCCATGACTTTAAATTTTTAGTAGGTGCTTTGGTAAAATGGTGTCCAGGGTCTGGGTAAAGTTTCCAGAAGGGAGCGGAGAGGATGGTTTGTGAAATCCAGAGCGGGGCTTGAAAGAAAAAAAGGATTGGTGTAAAAAAAGAAAAAAATAAATGAATAACCTGGAAACATTAAGTAGAGAGCCAACATATTTTTAGATTTATTGAAAGATAAGCACCATTTATTTTGCGGGAACCACTGATTGTAAACACAATGTTTGTTCAAGAGAAAACTCCTCTGGAGGAAAATTAACTTGAAATTTAAACGCAGGGGGGATTTGCTTCTCCTTGTAAAACCTTCGAAACCGCCAGCAGCATTTTAGCTCCAGGTGGGATGTTTAAATCAGGCCTTCCAGGCTTTTTAAGTCATGATTAAAAGTCAAAGAGGCAGGTTGGAATGAAGCACTGTTAAAGAACCTTTTTCTCCCCCCACTAATCGTTTAGGAAAGTAAGCCAGGCAAGTATTGGGAGTTCATTATTTAAAACCACAGAATCAGAAAAAGTGGAAACACTTCAGAAAAGGGACATTTTGAATTTGAATATTCTAGAAACACTATCTTCTTCTTTGCATGTTTCATTTATTCTAATTATTATTTTATTTTCTGAAATGTAAACCTTGGAAAATGTCTGCTGGAATAAACATTAACGCTAAAAAGCATCCAGCTCTACATACAAAACGATGGATGTTCAAGGAAACTGGATTACACTTCACGATTTTAGAGATTCATCACCTGAACCCTCATGAAAATAGCACATGCTGTGAATATGCATTGAAAAAGGCCAAAATCATTCATTCATTTATGA
>NW_015113759.1:0-20164 GCF_001443285.1 Poecilia latipinna
ACACACACACACACACACACACACACACACACACTTGTGGCAGGAGCTCCATCACCTCTGCAGTCGTCGATGCGTCATCCTGCATACCTGCAGCGTGTTTTTGCAGAAACGTCATCCTGCAGGCAGGAATCACAGTCCAATGATTCATGTTTTTTTTTCCTCTATTCACATTTTTATGATGTATGAATCAGTTTATAGATTCACCTCTACAGTTAAAAGGAACTGAAATTTTTTTAGATGCATTTACTTAAAAAAGCTGGGAAAATTTTTATAATTTCCATGTTAAAAAGTCTGTCAATTTTATTCAGTAGAATTTGATTTGATTTTAACAAACAGGTCAGTTTTACTTCCTCCACATATATATTTTCCTAAATAATCCAAAGTTCAGGTGTTTGGTACAAACCAAGAGGACCAGCTGATGGGTCAGAACCAACGGATCGATAACAGAGAAGCCATTAAACGCTGCAGAGCGTGAATCCTGCTTTCTGCCCGTTACTCCTCCAGCCGAGGAGATTTAATCCCCAAACAGCCTCCATGCGGAGCCGCCTGATGCATTATCAATACATTAACTGGATAGTTGGATTAACTGTATGAGGCGGTGTCAACTGGGACACAAACCGATGAGCTGCAGGGAAACGGCGAGGACAAAGAGAGCAGAGACGGCCTGCTGGGCGAGGGAGGGTCGGCATCACTGGGAAAGGAGGAAGTTTGGCCAGCAGAACAAAACCCATTTAATGAGAAAGGAAGAGCCTGAAAGACTCCTGATGTTCTGGAGAAGCTGAGAGGTCCAGATATCTGGTGGTTCGTCCATCATCATCACCACCAGAGCAGAAACATCAGTAACAACCTCAGAGTCCAGCTTCAGCCCTCACGTTTTCAGATTCAAGAAACTTTAGTCAAATGAATCAATCGTTCATTCAGTGGGTCACCAAGTTCTGCTGAGTCCCAACGAGTCATTCATCTGATTCAGGAGTAAAACAGTCAGCGAGAAACATGGAGGACTCTGGTGAGACAAGCAACAACCTGGGAAAGGTCATAAGGTCACCTTTAACTACCTGAGGTCCATCATTCTGCACAAAGGAAACATTTCAGCTGATGCTCATATTCCAACAGTGATTTTTATTTCCATTTTATTTATTGTTTTGGTTTTTGTGTTTTATTTTGCATATTTAAAATGTCTTGCAGTTACAGTTGGTCGATCAGATGAAAATGTAATCATGATATTTGTTTGGTACATGAAACAATATACACAAATACTTCAGTCATTTTAAACTGCATGGCATTTAAAATGGTTCTGGTGCGGAAAAATAAATTTAAATATTTTACTTTAACCATAAGTTGCACACAAATGTTTTTCACTAATGAAGTTACTACCACTGACTCAATCTGTGATCAACAAGCAGTAAAAAACCCACCAAGCCAGAATCCACCAGGAAACATGAAGCCAGCTGAAGCTAAAAGGTGTTTTCATCATAAAAATTATAAAAACCCTGATGAGTCCAGATTACAAAAATAAAAGTTTAAATAGTGACTATAAAATCAACAGACCCAAAGCAGTCACAGAAAACAGATGGCCTAATCAAAGTCCTGATAGAACTGCTGTGGTGGGAATGAGCAGAAACCTTAACAAACTGAATAAATGTTGAAAAAGACCAGAACTCCTCCACAGCGAAGTGGGAGACGGGGTGTACTTACTTACCAGCCGTAGCTCTGTGTTTACGGGAAACGTCTCGGCCTGAAGACGCAGTCGGACCCGGTTTAATGGAGGTAACCGGTGCAGAACAGCAGCTTGGTAATTGAGTCCCTCTGGGGCTCCTGTAGGTGGGCTGGAGCCGCTCTGGGACCAGAAGGTGTCGGGATAAAAGCCTCCATTACGGTCCGCCGTTCTGGAGCGGCGGCGGCTCCGCCTCGCCTCGGGCTCGGCTCGGCTCTAACGCGATTACCAGGCGGCTTGATGAATCGTCTGTCAGAGGAAGTTAAAAGGCGCATTAGATGTTGGGACTCTCAGGCACTTAACCTGATTAGGTCCAACGGGTCTGTGTGGCAGAACGCGGCAGGAAACGGGCCAAAGATCGACACTTTCAGCTCCAAACTTTATTTGGCGAAAACAAAGGAGAGAAACATCTGAAGGATCCAGACAAAGAAAGCAGCAGATCGTCGGTTCAGGTCTCCAGACAACAACATCGCTGATCTGCCGTTTCTGTTTGTTCACAGCCTCATGTGGGCTCTGCTGTCCGAGGAGACAAAGGTCAGAGGTCAAACCAGAAAGAAAACTCCTCCTGACCTCCTGCTCAAAGGATTCTGCTGCCGTCGGATGAAACTTGTGTCTTCCTTCCACAGCGATCAGCATCAGGAGTCCTGGTCTTAGTCCATCCCTCCCACCAGGATCCAACCGTCTGCCGGGTTCAACCACTCTGACCGGCGAGGTCATCAGATCGCCAACGGCTCCTGGAGTCGACCTTTAGGCTTACATCCACCCACACCAATGTTAGCCATTAGATAATCTGAATAAGACTGATCCATAACCGAGGAACTGAAACCAAGCAACGGTTCTTAGGAGAGGAAGATCTGCTGAAGGGATCAGAGGATTCTTCACCTCAACAATGCAAAGCATCGGACTCATTACTGGAGTCTAGATCGATTTATTCTCCATCTAAGAGCTATTCAATGCATGTTCGCAGTTTCCATCTCCAGAAAATTAGCTTCCTGTTGGAGAGTTACTGCATGAACAACGTCTTCAAGCTGCAACAAGTTATTTAACTCTAACTGATGCAACAAGCAGCTCCTCGTTTCTTAAAGACACGTCCTGTGGTCGTGGAAAAGATGTTAGTCTGCTTAAGAAGGGTCAGATTATTGCCATCAAGCAGAGAAAACATGAAGGAGATGCAGAAATGACTAAAGTATGGTTGAGAACTGTCCAACGTGTTATTAAAAACAGGAAGCATGAAGAGGAACCGTCATCTCTGAGGAAGAAATGAATGACTGTGACATCAAACTGAAGAAGAACAACAGTAGAAGTCCTGGTTGTGTTTAACAGTGAAAGTAAGAGCCTTTCCAATGTGAGAGGAACTGAAGGGTTTGGGACTGAACAGCTGTAGCCATAAGAAAACCACAGATCAGTGAGGCTGACCAGACAAAAAGGCCTTTCAGTCGGCAAGGCAGGATAAAGACGGGAGAGACGGATGGAGGTCATGTGATCTGATGAGTCCAGATTCACCCTCTTCCAGAGTGACGGACGCTTCAGGGTAAGAAGAGAGGCAGGTGAAGTGATGCACCCATCATGCCTGGTGTCTGCTGTATCAGTCTGTGGGGACAGGTCAAAGTTCAGTAGCATCCTGAGGTCAGGTGACTACCTGGAGACACTGAATGACGAGATTATTCCTTCAGAGGATCGTTTCTTCGCTGATGACACATTGATATTCCAAGATAACAACACAAGGATTCATCGGACTCAGATTGTGAAAGAGTGGGTCAGGAGGCCACAGAGTCCGGACCTGAACCCCACGGAGGACCTTTGGGGTGTTCTGGAGACTTTGATCAGTGGCCGGACACATCACCAAATCTTCTTTGCCACAGCAAATGTTTGCCATGATGGAGGTTTAAGGAGTTCCAGCAAAATATTAGAGTGTTATCTTTTTCTTTTGGTGGGAACTTTCTTTTTGGCCAGGCAGCATCTAGCTGCTTTCTTGCCTGAGGTCCTCTGTCCGATAGATGGTTGGATCTCTGAAACCTCCTGTAAAAGCCATAAAGGGTTTAAACTGAAGGGATAAATCCTTGAATCAGACTCAGAGTTTGATCTCGTGACTTTATAGATACCTAAAACACCAAAGATGAAGCAGCAGAAACAGAAACTGGCTGGTTCCCAGAGAGGAAACCTGCACCAGTGCTCCTTCAGCCTGAGATCGTCCTGGGGGGGGTCGGCGGTTCTGATGGGGTCATGGACCTCACTCAACAGACAGCAGAGCGGGTCAGCACTCGGTTCAGGTGAGAGGAAGAAAAACAAGCAGCGCTGCAGTTTGTGGAGCGTCGTGGCAGCAGCTCTGCTGACACATGCGGCCTCTGAAAGGCCCAGAGATGCTCTGGAGGGGTCAACGGCGCGCTGCCTCAATGCATTCCTTCCTTCCCCCTGAGCTTCTGTCTTTCTCTCGTTTCTTTTCTTCTGCTGCGGCGGGGTGAGGAGGGCGCTGCTGGAGCTTGAGAAAATAAAAACTTCTCAAAGACGGGGAGAGAGGAGGGAGGGCTCAAGGTAAAATGTTTCACCGTGGGCCAGCCTGTCACTCAGCGTGATTAATGGGCCGCTCGGGGAGAACCGGCGCGTTCCGAATGAGAAATATGACTTCTAGCTGCTAATTTGATTAGCATCGAGCCGCTACTGAGACGTTCTCTTCTGCAGCCACATTCGTTTACCGCTGAGAAAGTTTGAATCAGAAGGAAGCTTCAGTCTGAGTTTTGATTGACGTCCCGTCAGCGCCAAAAGGTCCAGACAGGAGTGGAGGGGAGCGGGTCCCCCACGGCCGGCCCTTCAACACCAGCTGGGCTCCTGCAGCTGTCAATCACTGGGACAATGCCCAGCAGGGGGCCGGTCCACCAAGCCTCGCTCCGCAACACCGCAGCCTGACAAAGCATCACTTCCTGCTGTATTAAACCACAGGTTTCATGTGAAAGCTGGACCAGCTGGCTGAACAAACGCTGCAGGAGAAACTACAACCACCAGGGGGCACTGGAGAGAAACTATTAATCAGATTCATTTGGTCTCAGTTTGAAAGCAAAACTCTGAAAAACAAGGAATCCAGGAGAAACATCTGAACTCCATTCACAAAATGATACAACTCTGGATAATTCTTAGAGTTCATTCCCACCAGACCTGTTTAGTTCACTTTAATCAAACTCCAGTCTGTTTGCCTATACAGTTTGATTTGTTTGGGGAGGTGTGAATGAGTAACTGACCAAAACAACAAGCAAACCTCAGTCTGGGTTTGGTTGAAGTGAACTCTGGTGCTGTTTGAATGAACATATGAACACCAAGCGGACCGGACCGCTCCAAAAGCAGGAAATGGACTACAGTGCAAGGCATTCTGGGTAAATACAACAAAAACAAACGTGTGAGTCTGGCTCCAGCAGGACAAATGACTCATGATTTTTAGCCAAAGACTAAAGAGAAATCCTCCAGCCGCTAAAATCTGACGCCTCCATCTTGTTTCCATCTGGTGAAGAAGGAAGTTGCTCTCAGTGTCTTCAGAGGTTTTTGGGTTCTTGGTGCAGCGCCCCCACAGGCCGGGAGGGGAACAGGCTGGTTTGACTCAGAGCCACAGCAGCTGCAGGTGGAGCAGATGATGGAGTTCTGGTTCCACCTGTGGCGAACTCCAAACTTTAGAAACACCAGAAATTCTGGTTTCAATGAAGTTAATCAGGATTTTATGTGACAGACAAAAATCCAGGAGGATCCTGTGTGACCTCTTGTGAAAACGGCTCAGAACCGTTTTCATCATCTCCCTTCACATTCTGACGATTTTTCTCACAATAGAGTCTGGAGGAATCTCCCCCCACAGAGGGTGAAACAGCCATAAACATGTTTTTAAGGCGCACTCCTTTAGAGACATCAGACTTAATTCAGCAGCAAATTAGAGGGAAAATTCAGAACAAAGGTGACAACATGTTGTCTCTCTTTTCTCTGTGCAGCGGTTTGACCCGACTGGAGGATCTGCTCTGACACCGTGAAGAGAAAAGTGATTAAAGCTGAATGCAACTGATCAAAGCTTCCCAGAAATAACAAGAACATGAGTCTGGCACATAAAAGCAGGAGGAGAGGCATCAGCAGACATCCTGGAATAAAGAGGCAAACCCACGCCTGACTGCGCTCCACTGCTGCTCAACACAAACACACTCAGCCGCTGCCCTGAAAGACACGAACAAGTGTGGCGGCGACGCCTTGCACGCCTGGCTGCGGCGGCTCAACGCGCCAAACGCCCACAGAGGAGGTGAGCCGGGGATCACGGAGAACCAGGAGGCTTAGGAAGACAAACTCACGCAGGACAAGTGGTGATTATCAGCGTTTGTGTCTCCAGGCTCCACCCGGCCGTCTCCAGGGAGATTTGTGTCCACACGTCGAGGTCTGCATGACTTTTCGGGTGTTTGTGGAGCCTGGAAGGTCTCAGGTGATGTTTGTCCGTTCCCTGGTGGAGGTAAAGGTTTTTTTTGGTTTTTTTGCTCTGCTGTTAGCGGATCTGAGCGCTGAACCGTGGAGCAGCAGAGTAATTGTCTCTTTCCTCCGTAACAGGATTAGGAGCCCAGCGGTGTGGCGGGTTCAGGCCTCCGGTCAGCCGGGGTCAGCGGCTCCTGCTGCTCAGCTTCTAGACCTGGAGGGTCCAGGAAGGAGAAAACCTGGAAAACAAACACAACGTCCACAGGCAGAATCAAGGAGAGCAAAATTACTCAGAAACTCAGAGTTTGGTTCCATCGGTGCTGCTGGTTCAAGCTGGAGGACGTCTGCTCCTGGTCTTATGTTTGAAAGCTTCACCTCGACTCAACCAATCAAAACTAACTCTGCCATAAACAGTTTATCCATCAGAATGATGCTACAAGCTAACTAACGCCTTCATCTCAATGATGTCAAGGCTCAACCATGTAAAAGCTGCAGACCAGACTTTAACTTCAGGTAATTAATTATGCATTAAACTTTGTAACACAACTAAACACTTTTTTTTTTACATACAAAAGTTCCAACTGGAACCTTTGCATTCACGTATTTCTGGTTCGTCAGTAATTCTGACGCACAAAGGCCATCCGCTAACACGAATATTTCCACTGTTTTCTTTACATTTATAACATTTTAACATTTCCACATGTATCTACTCCAAACCAGATCAATTTAAAGCAAAGTGCTGGAAGAGGAGGAACCGTCATCACAGGTTTCAGTTGCACAAACCTAATGATCCAGTTTGGAGTTAATCCTGCATACGTGTGAACACTCTCACTAATCTAATCTGGTTCAGCTTAATGAGACTTTAGTCCAGAATGTAAATGTCTCTGAGCTGCTTCTGTAAATGTTGACCTGGTCATCATTCGGACTGGTGGAGGGAGGCGGGTTTAATGCTTACAGCTTATTTATTTTCTCATTAGCATCAGGATTAGATGTGTGTGTTATCAGTGGCAGAGCTGATAGCAGTAATGGAGGCCTGCTGTCTGTACGGGGCTGCAGATTAAACCCACTGGTTTAGGTTGAACCGGTGGTGAAGCAGAACCACACCAACTGGACCCGGATCAGTTCCTCAGAGGTTCTCCAGAAGGAACCAGGAGAAAACCCAAATACTGAGCTATGAAAAGACGGTCGGAGCTCAAACTTTAATGGATTTTACTCAAATTTAATGTGAAAAACCAAAACAAAGCCGTGCATAATAGAAGTAACTTTGCTGCTAAGTTACCGGATAAATAGACATGTGAGCTGAACAACAGAGATATTTACAGTTTTTAATCTGTTATTCAACCATCAGATTGGAACAAAGTGTTGTTCTCCATTAAGCTGTCCAGAGTTTCTTTAGAAATGTGACTGTGGACGCTGACATTAGCATTAGCTGCTACATTTTTAGCATTGAGATGCTACTTTAGGCTTGAATAGTTTCACTGATAGGCTAACTGCTGTTAGCGGATGTTGGTTGTGCATCAGATTTACAGCTGTACCAGAAACACATGAACACAAAGGTTCCACTCTGAACTTTTGTATGTAAAAAAATCTGACATTAATTGCATGAAACATTTTAACACGTTAAATTGTCTGTAGTGAAAGTAAATGTTTATATTTCCAAATACAAACATGAGAGGTTTGGTGTGTGTTTGTGTCATGATGCTGCCACTTCCACTTGTTCTGTTTTTAATGAAATCCCAAAGCTTTGCAGGTTTCTCATGACTGCAGAGTTCCTGCAGGCCTCCTGGTGGGTCATGTGATGGTTCTGGTTCCAGGTTCTGGTTCCAGGCTGTGGTTCCAGGTTCTGGTTCCAGGTTCTGGTTCCAGGTTCTGGTTCCAGGTTCTGGTTCCAGACAGACCACATGTAATCAGAAGTTTCAGGAAAAGCCGGAGGATCCCTGCAGAGTTTGGTTTTTACCTGATGAGCTGTGAGGCTGATCTGTTTCTCCTCATCGTTCTTCGCCGCCATGTTGTCGTTTCAGCATCTGCAGGTTTTCTGTAGTATTTGTGTCCAAACATCAGGTTGGAGCTGATCTGAAGGATTTCCTCGTCACGGCTGAAGAATGTGAGCGATCTCTGAAATAAACGCTGCAGATCTGTTACTGCCTGCTAGCAGCTGCAGCCGCATAACTTGACCTGTTTTGTAAACAGAAATGTTTCTGAATGTCAAACATGAACCACAAACATGAGCTCAGGCATCTTTCAGTTGCCTTAAACTCAAACAAACACACAGATACACGTCTGCGTCTCTTCATTTTAACTTAGAGATTTTATCTCTAAGTATTGCAAACTTTGTAAATGATTCCCTTCCTTTGTGTTGGAGCTTGTTGAGCAAGGATTAAATTCTGACACATAAACATCAGGAATGTTTTAGGATCCATGGATCAGGACGGAGCAGAAACCATCCCAGTCTGACCAGTTCTACGGCCCGTTATACTGGTTCTACGCTGGTACTGCTCGTCTGTCATTTTATCGTTTTCCTTCCATTTTTATTGAAGAAATCATAAAATGAAACATTTATGATTTATCCCAACAGATCTTTCAGTTTCTTCACATCATGCAAAGTTAATCTGAATAAATAAAAAACATCTTTTAAATGGAAATGTTCTTAATTACTAGACAAAAGTAACATCTGAATAGATTTTAAAAAAAGCTTTCTAAGAGTGGCCTAGTCAAAGTCTGGACATAAATCCAGTAAAGGTGATCTGGCATAACTTTAAACAACTGTTGTTGAAAAACTCTGAATAGGAAGTGACTCCTGATGATGCTCAGTCGTTCTACTGGTTTCACTGGTGATTTATTTAGTGTTTTTTTCATCCATCTCATCTCAAACATCCGTCACCAAACGTCTCCTTGCTGCTCTTCCTCTGCTCACCTGTACAGGATGTCAGTGACATATAACAGTCACACGGAGCAGAGAGGTCCTGGTGAAATGTCGGAGCTGATTCACCAAACGGGTCGGGTTCTGTGAGGTCGTGACCTCATCACCACGCCGCTCCGGAGCGATCCGTCTGTCATCGCAGAGGAAAGTCGTGCTGGAATGATCCCGTATTGATGCCTACATTGTGCAGGCCCTGAGCCGGTTCCCTCCTCGGCGGAGGAGGGAACCAACCTGTCTGTGTTGGTTTTGGACGTTTCTGAGCCACAGAAATCTGAAAATCACTGTCAAAACAGACACCTACACCTGGGATTGTTTCCTAATGAGCCTCGGTTACAGCTTGTTGCCGTCACGCCCTGCAGGCCCATGTGGCTCTGCTCCAGCTCCACCAGCATTCCCAGTTCCACACCAGCTGTGGTTTACTGGGAAACATCACAGAGGCTCAAAATGTAGAAGTCGGAGCTGAAATGTGAACAAATTTGTTTGCTTCACTGCATATTGTGGTTTTCTTAAATCCTGGAGTGTTTTGTATGACAGAGTATTAGGACTACGCTAAAAAGGTTTAAAAAATAAAATTACAAGAATAAAGTCATATTACTTTATTGTTGTAATACTGACTTTAATTTCAGAATATTATGGCTCGTATTATTATGATTTTATTCTCGTAACGTCGCAGCAGAGTTCGTTTCAGACGTGAATTTAGTGATGAAATGTGATATAAAAGCTCAGCAACACAAATTATTGTATGTTTACAGAGAGAAATGAGCTAACATCAGTTTCACTGATCACAGAATAGGTCACAGTTCAGTTTTTGAGAAAAACTTGATGAAAGTGAGGGAGTTGAGCCCCCAGCCCCCCACGGTGCGCCGCCGCCCCTCCAGCTCCTGACATCTTTATTTATCTGTGGGATTAAAGCCCAGTTCTCCAGGAAACACCTCCGTCCGGGCTTAAAGGTTCAAGGCGACTCTCTCTGCTCACCCCAGGGTGCGTTCTAGCCGTCAGCACTCGGGCGAGATGCAATTAGTGTCGGGGTCAGAGGTCACGGCAGGATTTAAGCCTGAGACCTGCTGGTCAGTCAACAGACCTGGGATCAAATCCCCGAGGAGTCCGGGGACAGAAGTCCGCCGCTGACAGATCAGCGCCGACACAAACATGCGTCCGCAGATCTGATGTGGCGACAAAAAGCTTTCAGAGCGAAAAGAGGGAAGCAGAAACGACACGGAGGATTCTGACGGTTTCTGAGACGAATCGCCTCAGAAACCGTACAGCTGCTTCTTCCTGCTTTATGCTGAACTCATCTTCCAGTCAGACATCAAACTTTACTGTGAAGCTAAAAAACGACTTTCTGCACAGATTTCAGGGTTGAGGAAGAGGAGGGAACAACTGCTGGACTCAATGGCCTGCAGTCCTAATCCAAGGTTCGGTTCTGATGGAACGTCCCACATGTTCCCACGTTTCCAACCAGCTGTTGGAAAACCTCCAAAGAAACATTCAAACTGCATATTTCAACAGTTCAGACACCAAATAAACCTTAACATGATGTAACACGTCCAGCGGAAACCGTCTTAGTGCTTCCACAGAAACTAGCATCAGCAGGTCAGCCAATCAGAGCCGAGGAAAAATGGCTCCTGGAAACCCTGACCAACAGCGTAGCGAGCAGCAGTAGCATTGTTGCTAAGTATTTTAGTTTTTCAAACTGAATTTTCTTTGGAAAATCTGGGGGGGAAATCTGGAAAAAGGCTAATTTAGATTTATTAGACTTTTATTCTAGATCCAGTAGTTTCTATAAAACAAACAAAAAATTACAAACACAGCAGCAAAACAAGCAACTAGAGATTTGACTCAATTAAATAAGCTAATAAAACGAGTTAAAAACAAAATCGTTTCATGAGATTTGAATTGTTAAAGTGAATCAAAGCTCCAGATCCTGTTTCAACTTTCTGAGCTTTTTGCATGTTTCTAATAATCCCTGGAAATGTTATTCACTGCTTTATTTTGGTTTCTAGAGAAAAACTGCAGTTTCTGGGAATCTGATGAACACCGTTTGGTGAAACAGCTGCCAGCCATTCAGCATCGAGGTTCTGGGTTCACATCCCGTCCTTTAGGTCTTTATGAATGGACATTATTTGTTCTTGGTATTTTGGCTCCTCAGTCCAGAAACAGCCTGTTAGTTTGGTTGTTCTCTCTGGATTGTCCTCAGTGTGTGAGGTGGTTCTCTGTCTCCTGCCTCTGGTTCCTCTCTGCCTTTAGAAGAAATGATCGTCGTTAATCTCTGGTGTCATTTTTTTCCAGATTCTATAAACTCTGTGTTAATCTGCCTCAGGCTCGATGAAGATAAAGGTATTGTTTAATATCTGCAGCCGCCATCAGTCATTACTGGAGTTATTGAGCAACAAGTGGTGGAAACAGATTTATTTCTTGTATCTGTGGCGTTCGCCGCAGACGCCTGCTCTCCCCTGAAGCTCATTCCTTCACCGTGGAACATTCCTGTCCTGTCAGGACTTCATGCAGCATCATTCAGTCCAATCAGATCAGATCAATACCAGATTAGATCAATGCTTCCATCCTGACTGATTTATTAACTCATTCTGTTCACACTGAGCAAATCCGTCCTCTGTTTTCACTATGCAGCGTAGAAAATTACCTTTTATTAGTGCAGAAACATCTAAAGTTTTCCCTCCACATGCAGACGGCTTCATCCTGGTGTTCCTGAAGCCACCAGGCGGTGGAGGTCAGAGGGCGGGGGGCGGCGCTGGTGTCCATGGCTCTGCAGACTGAAAGACTCGGCATGCTGCTAAGTCCTTTTTAATACAAAACATTCATGCTAAGCTGACAAAAGCTGTCACCAGGAGACTGGAGGCTGCTGACCCGGAACCACGGCGGAATGAGGAAACGCTCCAACCTGAGCGCCGCTCCAAGGGCCACACACCAGCCAGGCGGGGCTCACCTGAGGGCCACACACCAGCCAGGCGGGGCTCACCTGAGGGCCACACACCAGCCAGGCGGGGCTCACCTGAGGGCCACACACCAGCCAGGCGGGGCTCACCTCAGCGCCGCCTTAAAGATGCTGTATGTAACTTTTATGAAAAATAATGTTTTTACATTTGTTGTCACTGTTTGAGACAGAAAATCTGTGGAAAAAAATAAAGTCTGTCTGCTTTCTCCCAGTGCTAACTAGAAAGAACCAATCAGAGCCAGGAGGAGGGTCTTATCGCTGTCAATCACTCTCTGACTGACAAACCTCTGATTTGCCTCTGTTACACTGCAGCTAGCAGAGGTAGCCATGAATGCTAAGGCTAGCTACCATGGCCATGGATGACGGTGGATAAATGGGTTTCCTGTAACGGTAAGTTGTTTCTACCCATGGCACATTTAGCAGCGAGTACATGAGATTAATTGACAGTGCTAAGCCCCGCCTCCTGGCTCTGATTGGTTGTTTTTGGTCGGGAGTGGTGCATTTCATCAAATGGCAGTAGTAGCTCAGGGAGATCGATCTTTTCACAGATTATCTTTCTCAAACTGTCAAGACATTGTGAGAGTTTTAACAAATCTGCAAAAAACGTTTGTTTGCTTTTAAATAACAGTTATAAAAGGAGATTATTTTACAGAATCCTACGCCAACATCCAAACTGCTTTTGGTTTGTGGTTAGGGTCCCACAGCTTCAGCCTGATTTGGAGCAACAGAATTTGGAGTATTTCTGGTGCAGGAGGTTGAATGTGAACTGAATCTGTTCAGTAAACCCCAGCGGTCCAACATCCAGGTTGAATGACGGTTCTGTAGGAACTAATGTTTCTGCTGGTACCATAACTAAACCCTGTTGGATCTGAACGGTTCTGGTCTTCGGGTCCAAACCAAAGGTAAACCTGTGATGACGGCAGCAGCCAACCTGCTTCATCAACTTGGATCAGCTGGTCTTGACCGGCAGCTGATCTCAGGTCAGAAGCTCTGAGCTTCATTAATGAACTCATGAAGTGTGTGAGAGGTCAAGGCCCACGCAGCGCTGCCTGACAACACACACACACACACACAGATCCAGGCCCCTCCGTCCTGCCAGTTAGCATCTCAGACCTCCTTACTGGTCCTCTGTTCCGCACCAGTAAGCCTTGCTGGTAGCCACCAACTGGCTGCGTGTGAGTTCAATGAAGTTTCACCTTGATGTGGTTTACCTGACGGCATTTAGACCTTTAATAGGACAAACTGATATCCATGTGGTTTTAGGAGATGAAGTGAAGTTTAAAGTCCCACCAGCCCAGTTCAATCCGCTTTAATCCAAATCCAGTCCGTTTGCCTAAAGTCCGGTTCATTTCATGAAGTGTGAATGTGTAAACCTCTCCTGGACCAAGTAAGCGAACTCTAGTTCGGCTTGGTTGAAGTGAACTCTGGTGCTGTTTGAATCTATATGTGAATACCAAGTGGACCGGAGACCGCTCCAAAAGCAGGAAGTGGACTACAGCACATGGCATTCTGGGTAAATACAATGAAAACAAAAGCTGGAGCTTAGCACTAGCGGGAGAAATGACTCGTGTTGTTGTTTCTTTTTACCAAAGACAAAAGAGAAATCCTACAATGGCTAAACTTTCCATTTCACTTTCTATCTGGTGAAGAAGGAAGTTGCTCTCAGTGTCTTCAGAGGTTTCTGTGTCGTTTCCTTCAGTGGTTCTTGGTGCAGCGCCCCCACAGGCCAGGAGGGGAACAGGTTGGTTTGACTCAGAGCCACAGCAGGTAAATCCTCCAGAAGCTGTTTGGACATCAGAGCTGAAACCACTCACTGCTTTAATTTAATTTACTCTATTTTTTGTCTTATTAATGTTTTTAGCTCCAGTATTTGGTATATGTGGAGAAATTTCAAAATCTAAATTAGTTTTTTCTCAGTTTTCTGTACATTTCTTCACTTTCCTTTTATCCAACAGTTCCTGCTCCAGTTTGCTCATAAAGACGATGAATCTCACAATGATCTCTGACAGGTTGAATCAAAATGGTCCTGATGGTGGATAGTAGAAACAATTTGTTTGTTTTTTAGGATGCTCAGGTTTGTTCATAAAGATCCAGACTGTGGCTTAGGAAAGGAAAACACAAACAATCATTTTAAATTGCAACTATTTTACCAAAGATTTATAAAATCCTCAAAGAACAAAATAATCTTTTTTTCCTCTTTGGTTGCAGCAGCCCTGATTCTCTCGGTTTGTCTCTCCTGTTGTGTCTCCAGTCCGTCTGCAGGACTCCGTCTGTCCCTCTGTCTCAGAGCGATGACGGCGGTGAGGAGTTTGGTGCTTCTGCAGCTTGTTTCCACAACAACACATCAGTGATCATCAGCAGCATTTCACTTCCTGCTTTGACATCCAGCAGCTCAACGTGTTCCAGTGTCTCAGGCTCCAATCAGGGACGTGATGAGTTAATGAAAATTACAACAAACAAACAACAGCTGCAGGAAGTCTCTGGGTCTGAAGTCGGATCAGAACCGTCTAGAAGGAAATCTGGTCTTCATCCTCAGCTTCACATGGAGAAACTTTGTCCTGCTGATATTTAAAACTTTGATGATATTCCACTAATGAAGAAAAACACAGTTGCTGTTTTTCCATTGCATAAGCAAAGCAATTAAAATCACATGTGAATCAGTTTGTTCATCCATTTCCTGTCATCTTCATCGTCTGGTTGCTGATCACAACTCGTGTGATGTGAATAAAATTGTTACTTTGCAGATTTTTAAACTAAACCAATTTCAGTTCAACTAAAAAAAACACGTCATTTATTGAAGAACGACTTTTACAAACTGCCATTTTTCCATTAAGTAAATTTATTTTCTTCATTCCAATTTGTGCCGTTTTACGGTGAATGTAAATGCAGCTGCTGGTGTCATTGACTTTGGTGTAGTTTCTGTTGTTCTTACTCATAGAAACTGTTCCTGACCTGGAGCTTATATGGAGTCATTCATGCAGTTTCCATAGAAGGTGCTACATTTTCAGTGTTGGACCAGAAACGTTTCAAACAAACTCAGATAAAATGATCCCAGCTGTGGTCAGTGAGTCCTGAATCCGTCTACAGATCAGAATTTGGATCCACCAGGATGGATCTGGTCGCAGGTCTTAGACGTTCTGTGGTTCTTTATCGGTCAGAACCTTTAAAACCCTAAATGGGACCAAATCAGCATCAAGATGGAGGCATGCTTCCCTTTCCCATGGATCTCCTCTGAGTCTCTGGATGTAAAAAGTTTCTCTGCTCAGATTCTGAACCACCTCAGTAGGTTTGGCCAACGTTTATCCATCTGAAATAAAAGCTCAAATAGTTTTTATTTGAGAAACTTCATGAGTCTCTCTGTTCTCCTCATCAATCTGCATCATGTTGTTCTCATCAGCGGCTCCATCAACCGACCCGTCCATCCATTCATTGTTCGGAGACGCACAACGTGGATTAATCTGCCACCCAGTGCTGCCCTGTTCCCTCGTTCACCCTTCCCGTTCGTGCACAAGAAGAATACCCTCCTCCTCCTCCCTCTGTTTTTCTTTCCCATTCTGTTTCTTCTGCTGCGGGGTGAGCGGCGGGTCGGCCCTATTAGCCGTTTTTCACTGCCAAACAAGACCGGCTTTTATTTCATTCACAGAGGGAGAACCTCACCGCCACTTGTACTCCAGCTGGTTTTCTGACTCCCTTTGATCCTCGGTCATTCATCTGATTTTTCCATGCAGGTTGTAGGTACCAGGGCCACCTAGAAGCCACCAAAGAAGAAGAACTCACTGGACTGACCAACACTCAGAACAATGAGAACATCCAAGGATCTCAGAGAAGATCAACTGAACAATTTACACAAACTGGAAAAGTGTTTCTGTCCCATTTCTAATTAGCTCTATCCCAGAATCATCTGTTCAAGCAATCGCAGGTCAGTCCAAGTTCTTAAGATGTTTCACCACTTATCCAGAAAACCCGAATGGTTCACCTCAGATGGGAGGAACAAAGGAACCATCAGGCTTATCCTGGTAATCGAGCCAGTTCAGCATCAGCGTGATGATTCCCTCAGATTTCCGGTCAGCTTCCTGCTCGCCTGCCAGCCTTCTCATCTGTTCTGCTGTGAACAGACACACCTGGTCCCCATCTGCAGGTATTCCACATTCGGTTCTTCTCTGAACCCGATTGTCTGTCTGTGACAGTAATCAAATACCTCGGCTCTTTGCCTCAGAGAGACCTGCCCAGATGTTTTGGACTCACGTCAAGTTACTGCCAGTACAATCTGACTTTTACATGGAAAAGTCCTTTAGGCCTTCGGGACCCGGGCCGGTCCGGCCGCCGTTGGCCGTGTTGTACTCCGGTCCTGGTTGTGTTCGCACTGAGCAGAGTGCCGCATTGAGAGCAGGCAGGGATCATCATATGAAAACCACATAGATGCCGGCTGAGGCCATCTCCTCAGAGGAACCTCGTTGTCCCGTCCATCTGTACCCGCTCGTTAGGACAGAGGGAGGTGAACTGGACGGGAATGTTATCAGAGTGTTCCTCTGGCTGGCCGGTGGACCGAGGCCTCAGGGAAGCTGGTTCATTTACTTCTGCTTTAGCTTTAACCAAATCAATCAAAACAGATTCTCATCATCGGAGTGTCAGCTCTGATCTGGACTTGCGTCTGGTCCAGCAGAACCTCAGCGCTTCCTTGTCGTATTTCCTCCTGATCGTGAAGCTCCTCGTTCATAGAGTCTCACCAGCTTCTGATCACTTCAGTTGGAGAAACATTCCCTGATTTCAACACTTTGGCTGAAGTGGTGTTTCTAATTGCAGCGTCCAGTGCAGAGAGCAGAGTCACCCTCCACTTTTGTTGATCTACAGAGAATAGAAAGGTCCAAAAGTCTTGTTAGCATTGATGGTAACTAACCAGTCGTATGTTAGCTGCTCACTACATTTAAGCTTCTAGACGTGGTGGAGATGATTTCCAGTCGTCTAGAACCGACAGGACACCAACAGGTGGAACCATGAAGGAGTTACGGCAGCAGAGGATCACCAAGAACCGCTGAGGCTACAGTTCATGTAGACGCACCAAACTGAACAATAACAGTCTGGAGAAACCGCGCTGCTCTGATGAACCTGTGGTTTCACATCCAGATGTTTGGTGGAAACAGCATGAAGCATCGACTGAAGTAGCATTATTCCACTTTAATGTAAACTCAAATTAAGAACATTAAAGCCCTCCATTAGTTGATGAATCTATGGCCATAGAGCTGATCCAGAGAGCTTACATAACTGAGGCCTCAGAGATCAGGACGGACTGAGGTGCATTATGGGATGCAGCAGCTGAACGAGGACAGAGAGAGGTCAACTGGACGGGAATGTTATCAGAGTGTTCCTCTGGCTGGCCGGCGGACCGAGGTCTCGAGGTTACGCTCCGACTGAAACCCTTCCAGGTCCAGAAAAATAATATGTTGATACAGCGTCATCCACCAGGAGCCTGATTACAGGAGGAACGAACTGTTCTCTTTGTTATGATCTCAAATCCGAGAAGCTGTTTGTGTTTTTGCTGAAAATGACAGATTCATTATCTGCAAATGAAGATGATGCAAGTCGGGAGCTTACCTCAGTACCTTAGTTTTGCACTTAGACACCCATGTTAAGTTATACTGACATAATTATTATAATAATAATTAAGCTGTTTACGCTCACAGTTCTAATTTAGTGTAAAGAAACATAAAAGGAAATAAATATATTTTTGGTTTTTCAGATTCCTTCATTTTTATTGGGCCTGTTGGTAAATATGTATAAAAAGCCTGGCAGTAAATCTGCAGCAGCAAAACGTTAGTTTAGGAAAACTCAACGTTCATCTGCGTACATTAAGCTACAGGGAAACAAAATCACTTTAAGAAAATATTGTTTTAAACAGAATTTATGATGCAGCAAATATTTCTGCAGACTAAGAAAATCTGAAGCATTTCTTACAGTTTATACTTATTAAATTTGTTGAGTTTCTCTGAGTCATCCACGACTCATTTTTATCCAGGTTGTGACTCTGATATGAGAGTTAAACTCATTTCTTCAAGGAAAAACAACAGAACCTGGAGTTTAACCACGGAGGTTTATGGGCTCTTGGGGTTGAGCAGGTTTGGTTTTCTTGGACTATAACCGAACCTCCAATGAGCTTTTCAACAACAAACGCTCCAGGTGGATCTGGTATGAAACAAATGAAGATTTAGAAAAGCACAGTGGAGGATCTGTGATCCTGTGGGCCAGGTTCTCTTCTAAAGGTCATGTGAACCTTTTAGTTCTGGGATCATCGACTCTTTGAAATACCAGGACATTTGAATCATCACCTGGTCCTAACTGGGTCTTTCAGCAGAAGGTTCAGCTGTCAAATCCTGCAGACTGACCAATTAACCAATCAGATTTTTAACTGTTTTCTAGCCTCTGGTTTCCAGACCAAAGTTTCCCCTCCAGTAATAGGTGTGGATGATGCTCCACAGGTTTTAAGCCTCAGCTCCTGTCAAATTACTGGAAAATCTCCAAAGAAAATCTTTTTGCCCCCTGCTGTGTGCAGCCGACTCTGAGGGACTCCTCAGGCAGAATCAAGCTGAGCTCGGCGTGTTTCCTCTGATCTGGGCCTCTGATTGCTCCTGCTCAACAATCCTCTGCTTGTGAAGGTCTGTGGTTGCAGAGTCAGCTCAAAGCGGGGCCGCCGGCTGGAGGTGGGCTTTGATTAGACCATGTCCCGCTGCCGTCATTAGGACGCGCTGAGGAGACCCAGCCTAATGGGGGAGACACATCGCCCCTAATTGCCTCAATTTGGGTGAAGCCTTGTGACAGCTTGCTGGTGAGGAAGGGCACAAACAAGGTCAATTGTCCTGCGCCTGAATGCTAAACTCATTTCTGATGTGTTTCTGATTGACCGAGTAGACACTAATGAACAAGGAAGGGTCATTATTCCGGAGTTCAGGGAGTACGGAAGCACACGGAGCCCGGTTTTCTGCTTCGGTGGGCCGACGTCGGAGGATGAAATCATATCATTTCAGATTACGTTACTCCGACGTCAGTCTGTGTCACTTGGAAAATGACAAGCGCTTCCCATGACCCTCTGTCTCCTTTTCAGGCCTCAGGCAGAAACCAGCAGAACTGATGAGACGTTTTCCTCAGTAAAACCTGAAACCCATCAGTGGAAACGGTTTCCAAACTTTCCCTCAGGTTTGAAACGACTGCTTGGATCTTCTGCTTTTCTGACTGCAGACAGGAACAGGGAGGTTTTCCCTCAGCCAATCAGAGCACGCACTCGTCATCGCCACGCCGATCCGACCCGGTCCAGGAGAAACTCTAAATATCACCTGGTTACTGGTTCTGGAGTGGGAACCAACAGACTGCAGCAGGGGTCGCGACCTTTACTCCACCTAAATAAAACTCACTCAGAGCTGCAAATGTCACAGGACTTTCTGAAACTTAAAATGTTAGACAAATATCTACTATAGGAAAGTTGTTATTTTTAAAGAACCACCATTTTATTTCTATTTTTAGAATTTAAAATAAAAGCCATAAAATTTACCAAAAGTGAGGATGGATCTTTTTTTTTTTTGTGGGATGGAAAATGATGTAAAAAATAATAAAAAGGCCCAAAAACCTTATGAACAGATTTAACAAAATACTAGTTCCTTAAGTATCGACTTAAGTTTAATGCAAATATTGTAGGAATAAACTGAAAACCTTAAAAACCGACATTTGTTATAATAACCAAATTTAAAAATATTTTTTTAGCCAAAGTTATAAAGAACAATTGTGGAAAGTCCAAAGAGCCACTTGCAGCAGAACATTATGTCCAGTGATAAACCAGAACTTCTGGACCTTCAAGTTCATTTTCACTGATGTCAACATTTATTAAATCTTCTTGTTCTTTGCATTTCAATAAAATACAAAACTTTGATTTGCAATAATTTCAGATTTTTTTCCAAGAAAAGCTCAGAAAATTCTCCAAATCTTTTCTTTTTGATAATAATATTAGTAACAGTAATATTTCAACGTTACATTTTCCACTTAATCTTATAAACCAGCTGAGTGAAGAAAGGAGATGAAGTGGAGGAAGCAGAGGGGTGGTGTGTCTGTCTGTCTGTCTGTCTGTCTGTCTGTCTGTCTGTCTGTCTGTGTCTGTCTGTCTGTC
>NW_015113759.1:22059-43676 GCF_001443285.1 Poecilia latipinna
CAGGGTCTGAGGAACCGAGTCGGGATCACGGGGAGGATCTGGTGTCGGGTCTGGTTAATCCCGCGGAGGAACCAGGGCTGCTACGCCTTGATGCGCAATTTCGTACCACTGTTCCGTCCAAAACCTACTTCGGTTTCGTACCTGTTTTATCTAACGTGGCTGCCATGCAGAAACAAACCCCGGAAAGTTTCAGGGATTAAAGGTTTAATTTGTGGCTCTGGTGGATTTTTCGCGTTAAATGAGTGACGTACAGCCACGTCATCGTGTCGTATGTTGCTTTACAGTTAAATTTCCTAGAATGCAGATTACCACTAAGTGTTAGCATGCTAGCTGTTAGCGTGCTCACGGGGTTCGCTCCATTTGTGTCCCAGCGAGGAGTTCTGGCCACCGGAAGGAAGGCGGGGACGTTTGAACGCCATTTGCATCAGGCAGAGCACGCCTGTCTCCTGTCTCTTCCTCTCCAGGAGGAGACAGGATAGGAGGACTCCAGACAGGAGGAGACAGGAGGTCTCTGACTCCTCCTGTTGAGGAGTCAGAGACCGGAGGCTTTGGAGCGTCTGGTTAGGAAGGAGCATTCAAAACCTTTGACCTTTGGTTAAAATGATGCCTTTAATTCCAGTCTGCAGTGCAGACCAGAGAAAACTAAAGAGAATGCAATGTTGTGTAAATCCATTTATAGTCTAAAGACGAGCCGGCAGCTTGTCTTGAGGAAATAAAGGTGCAGAAGTTAATTAGACCGTAACATGCGCAGTCCGCTGCAGAACCAATGCAGATGAATTAAACTGAACTCTTCCTCCGGTCCACGGTACCCAGGAGAGCGGCCGATGCCTTTTTTTCATCCCAACGCCATTAGAAAGAAAACATCGTCACGGTTCTATAAATGGTGACAAGTACAGAAAGCTCATTTCATCTTTCGGCAGAATTGGTTCAGACCTGGACCGGATCAGAGTCAGACCGGTTCAGACCTGGACCGGATCAGAGTCAGACCGGTTCAGACCTGGACCGGATCAGAGTCAGACCGGTTCAGACCTGGACCGGTTCAGACCTGGACCGGATCTGAGTCAGACCGGTTCCTGATCCCAGCCGACCCGGATCTGCACATGTGGTAAACCTTTGGGTGGCCGTTCTGATCTCAGTGCCTCTGTCTGCAGATAAACACAGAGATGTCAGTCACAGCAGAGGGCAGGGCCGTAGAGTGGGGGGGCCAATGGGCCCCTGGCCCCCACAGTCGGCGGCTTTCGTCATTATGAAGAAAAATGTAGATGCATTAACTGCTTTATGTGTGAAGGGATCTGGATTCAGGTTCAGCTAGTGAATATTAACTAAACCGCATAAAAATGCGGCCAAGTAGCCGATGTTAATATGATTATAATTTGACCGGTAAAAATCGTACATGACTGATTTTTTTTTTTTTTATGTTGTTGGTCAAGATGATGGAGAACAAAAAGTCTAGTGCGACCTCTGCTTCTTACTGAATTTTGATTTATAAATTGTAATTTATTTAATAGGAATGCCCTACCACGGACTGGCGTTGCTAATTAGCTGTAGCTACATAAATATTTAGGGGCTGCACAGTGGAGCAGTTGGTAGCACCGTTGCCTTGCAGCAAGAAGGTCCTGGGTTCGATTCCCGGCCCGGGGAGTTTGCATGGTGGTTCTCTTGGGGGCTCCAGCTTCCTCAATAACTGTTGAGTTATTTCTGGATCCTAAATCAACCAGTCCTACAGCCATCACAGCTGCTCCATCAAACACATCTTGTAAATAATTAGGTGTGTCCATAGACGGCCATCCCACTTGGCACACACACGACAAAGGTTCAGCAGCGTCTTTCTTAGGCCTTCGATTCTAAAATGATGATGCTGATCTTCTACAGGGGAACCGTCGAGTCTGTTCCAGCATCACTGGAAGTCTGGAAATCTCACTGTTAAACTACAAGTTGAAAGTCTGGTGAAGACGGCGAGTAAGATCTGTCCTCTGATCAGCCGCCATCCTGTCTGATGGGTCACATCCTGTCAGAACACGTCCTCATGGGTTCAGGCTCAGGGTTCTGGTGTCAATAAGACCGTCTGAAACATTCGTTTGGACCCTCACCCAGCTCTACCTCACCACACACCCCCAACCCTGTCCATCAGCCTGAACGGGGCCTGGACGGTACCAGGAGGTCCAGACGGTACCAGGAGGTCCAGACGGTACCAGGAGGTCCAGACGGTACCAGGAGCAGCATGTAGAGGATGTTACTGGATACCGTGATGGGATGAACTGCAGATCTGACCTCTGAACTTTTATTGCTTGGCACTTTTGACCGTTTCTAAGATAAAAGTCTGATAAATGTATCTTATAAATTAGCTAAAATAAATCTTATTTTATCTTATCCTCCAAAAATATGAATGTCAGGTTAGTGTGTGTGTCTGTGTGTGTGTGTGTGTGTCTGTGTGTCTGTGTGTGTGTGTGTCTGTGTCTGTGTGTGTGTGTGTGTGTCTGTGTGTGTGTGTGTGTGTCTGTGTGTGTGTGTGTGTGTGTCTGTGTGTGTGTGTGTGTGTCTGTGTGTGTCTGTGTGTCTGTGTGTGTGTGTGTGTCTGTGTGTGTGTGTGTGTGTCTGTGTGTGTGTGTGTGTGTCTGTCTGTCTGTCTGTCTGTCTGTCTGTCTGTCTGTCTGTGTGTCTGTGTGTGTGTCTCTCTGTGTGTGTGTGTGAGTGTGTCTGTGTGTGTGTCTCTCTGTGTGTGTGTGTGTGTGTGTCTCTGTGTGTGTGTGTGTGTGTGTGTGTCCTCTCTCCCAGTCGTTCTGAACTGCAGGTGACAGGATTGGTGGATCTTAGTTTTTTTCAATCCAATCAAATTTAGAGAGATAAATGAAACATATTATTGAAAGCTTTTAAATCTATAAAGTCTAAATATTGGATATGAGTTGGAAATAAAATCAAACTGATCTTTATTAATCCCTTGAAAGCGTATGTTACGTTTGTGTCTAAACAGAATTGATCACAGAAAGTTATAATTCTGCCTGAACGGTGAATCAACTCATGAAAATCTTGAGTCGAATGAAAATTGTCGGTAAATCTGAACCCAGTCAGCTCGTCTCCATGGAAACGGCGCAGGTTCATTGGAAGTTCACTTTATCTCTGTCTTCAAAATAATTTTGATGAGTTGTGTAAAATTGCTTCTTTTTTATCCTCTGATGAATTGAAAACATTTATTGACGCCGTGTGATGATGTCATCATTATTTAATAAGTCACAGTCAGATGTGTTTATGTTCCACATCTAAAATCATTAAATGAGAGAAAATCAAATGAAGTCTGGGAGAGGAAGCAGAGGACCAGAAAGTTGAGTTACTGAAGTCAGAACCGGTTCTGATCAAGAGAAGCTGGTAAAGACTTCAAAATAAGAGCATGAATACAAACGTCTAACTACTTGAAGAATTTTTCAGTCGATAACCAAAACTTCAACACAACGTTGAACTTTATTCATCTGAAAGTTGGTAAAACTTTGACGGGTTGTGAATAAAACTGTCATAACTGAAAGTTTACAAACCAAGTAAGTTAGCATTTTAGAATTTATCCATAAAAATAAATTTACGGGAAGCTAACTGCACTAAACATTTGCAAAGTCAGCCAAAGTGCTAAAGCACTAAGCTAATATTAAGCTATGTTGTTAGAAATTTAGCACGTTACAATAAATTCATCCTGTTTAATGTTTTAACTGAAATATTTTCTGTTTGCTGATTTTCTTCCCGTTTGGTTCATCCAGGTTCTCCACCTGGTCGTCTCTGTGAGGAGGACGTCCGTAAAGACCAGCGGCTCCTTCACCAGGAGGAAGTCGGACCTCCCCAACAACTACAACTCCCCGAGATTAAAAGGAAGAAGAAACCACTGCAGCTTCCAGAGGTCAAAGACGAACATGACGAACTGTGTGTCAGTCAGGAAGCTGAGCAGCTCGTTCTGAAGCAGGAGACGGAAACACTGATGGTGACAGTCGAGTATGATGAACCCGAACCAAGCAACGACCCACTCCTCCCTCAGAGATCTCCCAAAGCCGAGACTCTGGAGTCAGGGACGAGCAGGTCTGAGGAGCTGGAAGTAAACCGTCTGTCTGAACCAAGCACAAGTAGAACACCTGTCAAATGTGACTTCTGTGAGAAAGAGTTCAGGTTTCAGTACGCCATGAGGAGGCATCGCAAAATCCACACCGGAGAGAAACCGTTCTCCTGCAAAACCTGTGGGAAGAGTTTCATCAGAAAGTTTGCTCTGCTGACCCACATGAGGGTCCACACTGGGGAGAAGCCATACTCCTGCTCCGTCTGTGGGAAATGTTTCCGCTGCAGCAGCGACCTGTCAAAGCACACCAGCATCCACTCCAGTGAGAAACCGTACTCCTGTGAAACCTGCCGGAAGAGCTTCACCACCAAGCGCAGTCTGATCCTCCACAGCCGGTGTCACTCAGAGGAGAAACCTTACTTCTGTCCCATTTGTCACAAAGGCTTCAGGAGGAGCGACAACCTTTCAGTTCACATGAGAACCCATATGGATGAGAAACTGTTCACATGTGAGTTCTGTGGTAAAAGTTTCAACCAGAACGTCCATCTGGTGATCCACAGGAGGACCCATACGGGGGAGAGCCCGTTCCCATGCAGCATGTGTGAGAAACGTTTTAAGAACCGCTCTGCTCTGAACAGTCATCTCCGGCTGCACGCTCCAGACCCGCTGTAGGAAACCAGAACAGAACCAGAACCAGGAGCTCTGCTGACGCGCCCAGTTTTCAGATTGTTTTATTCCTTCTGGTTCCTTTGAGGCATTTCCATGGTTTCCATTGTTTTCGGGTCAGAACCGGGTGTCTGGGTCCGGCTATCCTCAGAACTGCAGAACTTCTCCATGAGGACTTAAGGTCCAGAAACGTCTGGTGACCTTCTGACCTTTAGATCCCATCCAGGTTTATCTTGACTTTGTCCGTTTTCCATCTGAATGCATGAATTACATCTGCAGATTGTTTTTCAACTTAAATGTTAAATAATAAATCTAAATTATGTAGATATTTTCAGATATGAGAAAATCAGCTTCAGTTCAGCAGAAACATTTTAATAACTTTATGATGTGTATTTAGTAACAGCTTGAGGATTTCTGCTCTGAAGTACATTTAGATTTTCACACCATGAACCATCAGATGGGATAAATTGGAGGAAATTATATTTTAAATCAGAAATGAAATTATTTTCTTTTTGTTTAGAAACAACCTTTAAAGTCACTAAATGTTTTTTTAATTATTTCTGAGCCGCAGATGTTCAATAATCTGATTATTAAAAACTGAATTAAAATGATGTAAATATTTTTAGGAAATGACCTCAGTGGTGTTTCAACCCTCGGAGGATTCTACGTCTGTTCACAGTGTCAGATTTATTCATATAAACTTTACAACAGGTATGAAACTTCACCAAGGTGCTGCACAAAAACAACACAACAGAACGTCAATTAAATGCCAAAGAGTAAAAATGAGTTTTAAGTGATTCACACACACTGATGATGGGAATCAAACTGGCAACCCACCGACTGCAGGGCTCCACCTCAGACTTTGACTGGACCCGTTCAGAACCAGAACTGGGACAAAGTGGGACCAGTTCCTGAGGTTTCTGCTGGTTCTGGTTTTCAGTTTTAACTGTTTCAGAATCATAACTTTTATTCAAATTCAAACATTCTGACTGAATGTTGAAATCACATCCTGACTCTCATCGTCACCACTTCCTGTTTCTGCGTTTCTTTCTCTTTCTGAGTCAAACTCCACCCAAAGCTTCCACTATTATGAAATTAATAAAAACCCAACATCTTGCTTTGAACATCACAGATTTACATCAGACCCATAAACAGAAGTTTGGACGGGTTCCTAACTGAACGGTACTGCTGGGTTCTGTTCAGTATTACGGCCCGTTTCTAAAGTTACACTGTAAAAAAAATTCTAAGCAATATTTGGGTTTATTCAGCCTGTGGTAGAAAAAAAACTTCATTTTTTAGTCACAATTTCAGCGTGTTTATAAATGTCAGTTTCAAACTAAATATCAGACTTTAAACATTTAGCTGAGAACTAAATGTTTAGTTTGGAACATTTAGAAACGAATAACAGCAAAAATATGAATGTTAAAAATATTTTCTTTTCTCTGACGGGCTAAATGAAGAAAAATGAGTAAAAGTTTATTTTGCTGTAAAAGTGGAAAATTATGAACCTGGGATGTTTAGTGAAGAATTTCTACACATTTCATGCATGTTTACAGTTATTGTGTTGAAACCATTTTATTTGTGTAAAATCTGGGATCCTCCTGGAGTTCTGATAAATATCTGCATCAGCAGATGACCAGTCCAGCTTATCCACCCAGTCAGACGTCCCAGTTCCTCCAGTTCCTCCAGTTTTCACTCAGAGCTTTAAGTTTAATTTTCTAAGTTAATTAAAAATGTTTGTGTCTGAAGAAGCCCGCAGCATCACTCCTCCTGGACCAGCATGAAGGTTGGTTTTTTTATTCTGTTAAACTCAACAGAACGTTACGACATGAAGCTGCTTCCTGCCAGGTCAAAGGTCAGATGGAGTGGTTCAATGAAAAAATGTTATCAGTAAAGGTCAAATAAAACCCCAGAGGTTAAAGAGTCTCCCGCACAAATATTATTATTCAGAACCGGTTCTGGTCCAGGTTCTGGTCAAGGCCCGGTTTTACCTGATGGTTTCTGATTCATTCTGATATTTTTTTTCTGAACTTCCTGTTTTGTCATCGCTTGTGTTTTCACAGGAAAATTCCTCAGAGCGTCTGACCTTTGACCTCTGCTGAGGCCATCTGAGGTTCTGCTTCTGGCCTTTACAGTGACAGCAAACCGAGCCGAGTTCTGCAGGTCCGCTTGGTTCCTCCGACCCGGTCCGTTTCACCAGAACCTCGGCCCTGAAGCGGGTCGGCTCTCAGTGGATCTGAAGAAATGATTCAAAATGAAACAAAAATATTTCAATAAAGCGGTGAGCCCGCAGCATGACTACTTTCTAAATTGCGTCTTTGTCTGATGGGAGAAGTGATGTCATATCCTGTTACTAATGTCAGGAAAGCTGCTGGACAGGAAGTTGGCCAATGTTTGGTCTCCTGGAGCAACCTTTGTTGACAGAAATGTTGCTGGCTCTGCCCCGACGCCGGCCCTTTAAAAGGAAGACGTCCGCTCTGCAGCAACACTGAAACGTCCCGCAGCAGCTGAAGGCACCGCGCTGGAAGATGCGTTCAGGTAACTTTGAAATATTCCACATCAGTAACAGAACTTTATTTATTCTGAGGTGAACTGGACTCCACCAGAACCCGGCCGTTTCCTTCTTTCAGTGTCGTTACCATGGTTACCGTTTGTGTCGTTTCCAGGAAGGATGTTCTGGTTCAAAGCGGTCCTGCTGGTTTTGCCCGTCTGCTCCAGTTTCCCAACAGAACCGAAGGTTTCTGCTGCACTGAAAGGTTCCGACCCAAACCCGCAAAAATAATAATAATTACTTCTGGTTAAAATGTCAGATTCTGTCCAAATGTTCCAGGTTCTGAAGAAAAAACATTTTTATTCTTCAGAGGATCTGAAATAATCTGACTTTTTTTCCCCATTTGGAAGAAAGTTATAAAATTATGATTTATGGATGGGTTCTGCGGTGAAACCAGGTTCTGATCCAGGTTCTGGTTCTGGAAACAGATTTGAATTTAGAAGAAACGATTTCAGCTCCAAAGCTTCTGGTTTCATTTATTTGACTGAAAGTTTCTTTTCAGATATTTTTAGGTTTTTTGTGGGACAAAAATTTGAAGAAAATCTAAAGATCAGTTTGAGGTGAAAGTGAGGCGGATCCAGGTGAGGCAGATCCAGGTGAGGGATCCAGGTGAGGCGGATCCAGGTGAGGGATCCAGGTGACCAGGTTCAGTAACAGTCGACATGCAGGAAGTAGGCCAGCAGATTTAAATCAATAAACCAAAGAGGATTTTTCATGTTTTCTTCACAGAAACTTTAGTTTTAATCAGCAGGAAGTTCCGATTCAAACATTGGAGTTTCCAAATTAATGACTCAAAACTTTTTCTCCAAGTAAAACTTATGAAACTTTAATGTTTTCTCCATAACTGGCAGAGTGTAAAATGAGTTTCTGACCCGACTGCAGGAGTCCGGGACATTTATGAAGAGCTGTGGCAGAATAACACGGACGTGGCCCAGCAGACGCTGACGGTTCCCTTCCTGCAGCACATGCAGCGCGGCGACCTGCAGGCCGACGACTACGTGGCCTTCATGATGCAGGACGTCCTGTACCTGCTGACGGTGACGGACCTGCTGGGGAACATGAGCCGCAGGCCGCTGCCCAACGACCTGAAGACGTTCATGCAGGATCGCTACCAGAGCTACCAGAGCTTCTCCAACTACATTCTGGACCGGTTCAAGCTCAAAGTAAGGAGGTTTTCCTCAGGTTGGTGAAACACCGAGAGGTTTTGGTCCTGAACTTCTGCTTGCTGCTCTGCCAGGCGCCGCTGGACATCAGACCCATCCCGGCCTTGGAGCGGTACCTGCTGGACTACAGAACCATCATGGACAAGGAGAAACCCATCTTCTTTGCCGTGAGTCTGCTGCCCTGCTCCAGGCTCTGGATCTGGATCGCCAACAGCCTGGAGGAAAGCTACTGCAACGCCTACTTCGTCTGGAAGAAGGGCAACATGCACGGCAACCCGGAGAAGCACTACAAGGTTCTGCTCAACAACAACCTGAAGACGCCCAACCAGATCAAACGGGCCAACCAGATCTTCAGGCAGCAGATGCAGAACGAGCAAAACTTCTTCGCCGCTTCGCTGGTGGAGTAGAGCGAAGTCTGGTCCCCGAACCGGAACCGGTTCCAGAAGCAGAGTGAACTCTCAACTCTGGTACCGGAACCGGTTTACCACAGGTCTACATCCAGTCGGATCACGACAAACAGCAGCTTAACGTAGAAAGAATATTTAAGTAGTTCCAGCTGTTATGAAATGATAATTATCGATCTGAATAAATAAAGTCTGATTTCATTTCTCCGATTCCTGAAGTTTCACATCAGCTTCAAGCATGAACACATCAGTCTCTACGGTGGCCTGCAGGGCTCAGAACCACCATAAATACAAATACCAGACATGTTTAGCATTACACCATGTTCCAAATTATTTTCTCAGATTTTCCTTAATAGTCGATGCAAATGATGGTCAGTATAATGTTCAAGTCATGAACTATTAAAGTATAAATCTAATTTTACTGAACAAACCTCCAATGAGAACAGTATTTCTTTCACAAATAAAAAACTCAAACTGTTCCCAATTATTATGCACAGCAGATTTTCTAACCATTTTATGGATTATAAAGTGCAAACGGTCATTCTTTGAATGTTCAGCATTACGTGGTCACAGGTAGTGAAATCAAAGCCATTTCAATGTAAAACATCCTGACAGACAGCTGCATGTTAACGTAGGACCTTCTTTATATCAGCTGATCGATTCCTGCTTCCACTGAACTTGTGAGTTTGTGGATCGTTTCTGCTTTAATTTCTCTGCAGGATGTCAGAAAACCTTCCAGAGCCGCTGATTGACCTGAACTGCATCTTGGTCTGAACCCTCAGATCTTCTGCTGGAGGAAACTCCAGAGGTTCTCAGTAGGTCAGAGGTCAGAGGAGGATGGTGTCCGCACCATGAGTTTTATGCCCATAGCAGCCAATGACACAGAGGTATTCCTTGCAGCTTTCTTTGTCATGCATGAAGATGATTTTGCTACTGAAGGTCCGGCTCNATTTTTCTTACAAATTTCTGACTTTACAATCTCAGAGAATAACTTCATCTTGCTGCTGTAAATTTGTGAATTTAATTATTTAAAATTATATTTATAATTATAATTTATAATTATCTTTATAACTTTTCAATACTGGACAATATCCAAGTTTAATCTTGTCAGTTGATCTAGTTTTAATTACACAATAGATTTTAGTTACTAGTATTATTTATTTACTTACCAACAATTATAATTTTATGTCTTCTTTGATTATTTTTGATCATTTATTGTCAGAGTTTAGAGATTAAATGTCTATAAAGCACTTTGTGTCACACTGGTATATATTATATTATGCATAAAAAACTAAACAAACTATTAATACGAACTTAAATCAGACCAAACTTCTTCTCTGTCTTTTTAGATTAGTTGTAATTACCTAAATTATTTCTACTTGCCAAATGCCAGAAAACTTGATCAGAACATTTTTTTAGTGATTTAGAGAAACAATGTGTGTGTAGTTTTATTTGGTGAATAAAAACTTCTGGAATCAACTTTATATGTTCAAACGGAAAATCCAAGATGTTTAACATAAATCTATTTTATCCACATAACATAACAAATGTTATGTTATGTTATGTTATGTTATGTTATGTTATGTTATGTTATGTTATGTTTCAGTGTTTTGGGTTAATCTTCCATTAATCTTCACCAAAGTACAACTTTATTACATTTTACAAAGGAAAACTTACATTTTCAAAAAATTATAAATGGTCCTTTTATGGTTTAAATTATAAACATTGAATATATATTATTATTATTATTAAACACATATTTTCTGACTTTTTGTAAAACATAAACCATAAAATAAACTAAGAAACCATCAGTTTATTTTATGTATCTGTAAAATGATTATTTCACAGATAATAATTAATCTGTGAAGCCTGAAGGTGAAGCTGTGAGGTCAGTGAAAGACGTGATTTAATGAAGGCGTAGAGATGCGAGACGTGAAGGAAAAGTTGGGTTTGCGGCGTTTTGTTCCTCGCTGCCCTTTTCCTCTCTGGAACACCACTGGTGGCACATTCAACCGCTGAAGCTGCCAGCCAATCGCCTCGTCTCGTCTGCCCTGTCACCCTGTATCATAGGGGTCAAAGGGCGCTGTGCCTCCCAGTTAATGAGCCGGTGGGCACCCTACGTTCCCCCCAGCTCAGTGAACTCCCAGAATGCAGTGGGAGTTGGGGACGAAGCAGAAAGCAGGAGGAAGGTAGCGGCTCTGGCGATGTGCGAAGTTTACCTCCGACCCTGAAAGTCCACCTTCAAACACGCAGGAGTTTGGTTAGAGAAATATGCCGCGAGTTTCCCTCGGTGCTAACTGCTCACCCTTGTAATCAGATCATGCCTGCTGAGGGGTCAGGAACAAAGACATGCAAATTGTAATTAAATGTGCAGCGCTGGGCCGGAGCCCGTTTGATCGCTGAGCCCTTTCATGCCCCCTAATCGCTGCTGACAGCCCCTTCCAACAGATTCTGTGACAAACTTCTCGATTCAACTGAGGGGGATTTTTGAACTTTGCTTGTTCCTGCGGCCTTGGCTCCAGGTCTGTCAAACAATCCAAATCAATGACCCAATTGACCACTGGGCCCCTCGTTGATAACCTCAATGAGCTCTATGTTGCCATTCATTGTGTCGAAGGGCTACATGCCCGCAGCATTTTATGGTAATTAAACACTCGTTTGGTTCTGAGCCTGAACACAAACACTGGAGGTCCAGAAATCACGGGGCGGCTCCGGGGGGATGCAGGTGCAGCGAGAGGACAGAGAGATGCTCCGACCGCGGGACTTTCCCACCAACATGGCCCCGCGCCACTGGCACACTCATTAGGTCATTACAATAACGAAGGGGGCATTTTTTGTTTTATTAAAAAACTCATTATTCCCACAACAAAGGGCACGTACTGACCTCATTGGTGCCCCTGTTATCTGAATATGCTTTTATATAATGGAGCATCTAATTGCAACTCGGCGCCGCAGCTTTCCCTCCGTCCGACCCGTCGGTTTCCGCTCTACGAGGAGTGAAAGGAGAGCTAAAGAGGATCGGCCCTCGGGGGCCACTGACCTAATGGGAAACCGGCTTGAGTTCCTGCCGCCGCAGGAAGCTCTGAGAGGTGTAACCCCTCTCAGACCTTTTCACCTCCGTCTGCAGCCCAAATGGTTTTCTTTGAGAAGCACAGAAGAGAAAACGGGTTGGAAAAAGAAGAAACATCACCTCCAGAGAGATGGAATGTGATTTAAAACTGCATCCAAACCCAATCAATGGCAGATAAACAGCAGGTTTTTATTATGATGATGAATTTAATCATGTAAAAATCCCTGATTTGATCAGTGACGGACTGGATCGCCCTCTTTGCTCCATGATTGTTGGCTTTTAATGTCAATGTTAGACCAATGATTTAATAATCAGAATATGTTTTTGTTTCAGAGGCTGGTATCTTATGTGGCCTTAAAGTAGGAGAACTATGATAACTGATGAGGTCAGGATTAGGGTTATACCATAACTTACTCATTAAAAAGTTCTCCACACTAACTTTTAATCACTAATCATAAAGAATACTTCCACTAAATCTAACGTGCTTTACCAACATAACATTTAGTGGCAGCTAACGCTAAAGCACCAGCATGGCATTTAAATCTAAGAGTCAGTGGAAAGACTTGGAAGCTGATGCCGTCGATGTTCTCCATCTAATCTGAGTTAAACTAAACCATCAGTTTAAAGACGTTCAAACATGCAGGAGACAAAAAGGCCTGAAACTAGTGGAGCTTTTAGAAAGTTTTGACTCAGGAGGCTGGAATTAGAAAACCAGAGTTCACCTTCATCCACTTCACCACCACTTTGTGTTTGAGTCGTCTGTCACCTCATATTCCAATAAAACCCATGTCAGAAATTAATTTTTTAATAAATTGGAGTCTAAGAATGGAAGGAAAATTCACAAAAGAATGAAGCAGATTTAAGAAAACTGGAGATATCTCAAATGAAATGATCTCAGGTTGATGAAAATGTAATAAACACATCAGGAATCATCCATTACTGCCTGGATTAGAGTTTGAATTCTGTGGACGTCTGCAGAGATTTAAGATGCAGACGTGATGAGTGGAGAAGAAAAGACTGAACTGAAAGAATAAAGAGTTTAGTAGGAGAGATGAGTGATCCAGTCATCAATAAGGCTCCCAGACGTCCCACAGGACAGGAAACGGCGTGTTGACCAGCCGAGTCTACACCTGGTTCTCTCTGTTCAGCTCCTCTGTTTCATCCTCACAGAGAAAAGTTAAACTTCCTCTGACCGTAACGGTCCAGCAGCAGAGGAGACGGTTCTTTCAGCTGATGCAGAAAAGATTCTCTGGTTTCATCTCTTCCTTACACCAGAATGAGACCCGATCGGCATCAGGCCACAGGTCAGGGGAAAGTTAGAGCAAGTCCATCAAGACTTCGACACAAATTCAGTGATGAAAGCCGCCACGTTTTGTTTCTGCAGACCTGGGACCAGAATCTCAGGACATCCTGAAGGTCTTGACTTGGATTTGGGATTAAAAACTCGAAGCCTGACTTTCGACTTGCCTTGATTTGAATAAAGCTTCTCTAACTCCTCTGAGTTAGAGAAAAACACTTGACACTTTACTTGGACTTTATCGCCAAAGACTTGAGACCTGATTTGGATTAACATTCTAAGGATTTGAGACTTGACTGTAGGTGAAACATTTGACTTGGATTTGCCCCTCAAAGACTTGACACTTGACTTGAAATGTCTTGGATTGACTTGTGTTTGACTTGGACCTGTGGCAAAATATTTGAGACCGGAGTTAGAACAACCCCTGAAAAACAGCAGACTTGAGTTTGAGCAAAATACGACTCGTTTTTAAGACTTGAAGCTTCACTTGGCCTTTCGTTTCAAAGACTTCAGTCTTTTGCAGGTAAAGACCGGGACCTGAAACAGACTTTATTATCAAAGTCTTGACATTTATCCTGACCTGCTGAGAAAGACTTGAGATGTGACTTGGGAAAATGACTTGTAAACAAACAAGGCGTTGATGATCCATCACAAACCTGTGCTGAGTTCATTAAGTGGTGTGAAAACACCCGTCAGGTTTCCCCTCCGCTGGGTCTGTTCTGCTTTCTTACCCTCATCCGCTCCATGCCAGGCAGCTCTCCTTTGCCCTGACCTCCCGCCTCCTGCTGGGGCATCTCAGAGGCCCTCAGGGGCCCTGCTGGGCTCCTTCTTCCTCTCCGGCCCGCCTCTTCAGGAAAGACCTCAGACGGCTGCCAAATAGCTTCCCAGGCCCCATGTCGGCCCCACTCCTCGTCCTCCACTGGCCTCGGAAATACCTGAGGCCCCCGGGTGAGGGAACCTGCCGCCGCGGGGTCTTCACACGCCGTTTGAATCAGCGTGGAGAGAGAGATCTGCAGCCAGCTGAGGTTAGCATCTCAGCTCTCCAGTGACGAGTTTGTCTTAATTAGATCAGAAGAACTCAAACCGAGACGTGTCGACTTCTGTAGTTTCTCTCAGAAGAAACTATGATTCTAGTAACACGACAACCTGAGAACGAAGATACTTTTGTTCAGTGGGCTGGAAAACAAGAACTGAGTAAAAATGAAAGAAAGGGAAACATCTCCCAGTTCCTGCTCTGAACTATTTCATTCATTCATAGCTTAGCAGCAGAGAAGCAGCAGAACAGTGAAGGAGACTTAAAGCAGGTCCTCTGGCTCCACCTTGTGGCAGCAGCTGCGCACTGCACCCTGCTGGTGTTTGGTAACAAGCAAACCGACTTCTCTACAAACTGCTGCACTTCTCACATTCTCCAAATCTAACTTTGGAAACAAACAGAACAAAAGATAATGAGTGTTTGTGAACGCAGCAGAAAACACAAGAGCAAAAAATGAGGAGCAACTGGAGTAAAATTATGACTGAGGGTGAAAAGAAGGGAAATTATTTACCGAAATGAAAAATAATAGAACTGAAGCCAAGTTCCTTCCTGCTAAATGAGTTTTTACTCTCTACTGTCACCACATGGATTCTAATTAAGGCGGATTGATGTAAAGTCACAAGCCATTGTCAGATGTCGCCCCCTGCTGGTCCAGGAGGAGTTAGCGCTGCTGGGTTTCCTTTGATAGAAACGTTTTAAACTACTTTGATTACTGAACTGTTTGGGATTGTATTAAAATGACTTTTGTGTTGTATTAATAAACATAATTTAATTCATATTTTAGTTGGACAACATTTACATTTACTAAACCAAAGAGAGCAGAGCCATTTTACTTTATTTTATGAAGACCTGTAATGAAGTATATTGTGAACCCAAGTGGGAATGTTGGTGGTCATAATGTTTTGGCTGATAGAGCCCAGTCCAGAGTCAGGTTGCTTAGATATTTATTTACACATCAGACTAGTGGCGTCATATGAAAAAGAACATTTTTACAGTTTATTTACATCAACTGTAAGGCATTATGGGAAAAAACACTGAAGTGAAACAGAGAAGCTAAATAAGCGTAAAATATAAAACAGCTGAAACGTTTAAATAATAAAACATGTTGATGGAATAAGTTCAGTTTGAAGTCGACGTGGGAGAGAAAGTGGATCCGGTTAGTGAAACACAAGCAGAGACCAGAACCAGAACCGGATCGGTTACTTTCCAAACTGGTAGAAAATCTTTGTAGTTTTTAATCCATTTTAGTTTCATTTGAATAATTTACAGCGTTTGGATCAGGAAGCAGTTTAATACTTTAACGTCGGAGCGTCTGCTGCCGGTACCGAAGGTCCGTCCGGTCGGGTTAGTGTTGTACCCAAAGCTTCATCCGGAACCAACACAAAGCGGGTCGATCCAGATTCTGATACGTAAAGATTCACACTTTGGTCGAGTTTTATTTTGAAAGAACCACTTCCTGCCTGAAGCTTCTAGTGTTGAGCAACCAGGTTCTGGGTTCTGTACCTCCAAACGGAACCAGAACTAGAACCACCGACATGTTCCTGGAAACATCAACTCTTCCTCTGATGCTCCCCAGGTGTGAAAAGGTCAAAGGTCAACATGTGAGGATGTGTTTTAATGTGAACAGGAACCGGTTTGGATCTTCACCTTGGATTCTAACGTTCCTCACAGTCGGGCCAGGCGGTTCTGCTGGTCCGATCGGGTCCACCCTGTTCCCAGCGTGGGGTCGGACCGTGGAGGTGATGAAACCCGACCGACGTTTGGGTTCAGAGAGCGAAAAGGAACCACGGAGGAAACGGACCGGAGAGGAACCACAGTGCCGACCAGAACCAGAACCAGGACCAGAAACAGAAACCTGACCAGAAAGAGAAACCTGACCAGAACCAGAACCAGGACTAGGACCAGAAACAGAAACCTGACCAGAACCAGAACAGAACCAGAAAGAGAAACCTGACCAGAACCAGAACCAGGACCAGGACCAGGACCAGGACCAGGACCAGAACCAGAACCAGAACCAGAACCAGAACCAGGACCAGGAGAGGTAGGAGTGTTTTGGACTCGGTGGGAATGTTGGGCACCACACAATGTGATGCGTTTAATGAACAGGGAAAAAAAATCTGATTTTTCAGCATCTGACCTGCTGATGGGACTAAAACCATCAGAGCTCCTGGGTCGGGTCCGTTTGGGTTTTTAACGATATTTATGACTAAAAGGTGTAACTTCAGGTTCCTCTCGCTCTTCCTCAGTATTTCTGCTTCTTCATCGTCGCTGAGTCACATGATCTCAGGGTCAACCCTGCTGCTGACCTCTGGGTGCTGGTGCAGGAGGAGCTCACAGTTTTACTCCTGGAAGGCGACCAGCAGGCGGGTAAACAGAACCAGAGCGGCCCGTTGGGTCGGTTCCGCTGGGTTCTGCAGGAATAAAGTGCTGAAAGGAAATCTGGATCCAGAGGAAGCATGCAGCACATTCTGACACGTCTGAATCCTCCGTCTGGGATAAATACTGCTTCAGCTGATCCAGGAAGTAGAGAGGAACTGGACCGGAGAGGTTCTGGAGCTGTTCCCCTCCCGGCCAGCAGAGGGAGCACCAGAAAGTCCAGCCGTCTCTCGGCTCCATGTTGGGGCGGCGTTAGCTCCTCAGAGCCGGGCTGCCGGACTTCTCCGCCTCTCTGACGTTCCCGTCCTTCATCACAGCGGAGAACACCTGCAGACAGGAAGCAGGAAGTTACACAGGAAGCGGCTCCGGAGTGATTCTGCGGGAGTGGGAGCGGACCTGGGCCCAGCGGCGGTTCCGGCTGATCATGTGCGTGTTGGCCATGGCGGTGAACAGCGTGTGCGGCTGCAGGTCGTCGGGGAGACGCGTGAGGAACTGGGCGATGTGGATGAAGTCCATCTGCAGCAGGACGTCCTCGAAGAGGCGCAGGATCCCCAGGCCGGTCCGGAACAGGCTCTCCTCGCCGTCCCGGCAGAACACGTCCCAAACCCGGCACGCCACGTCCAGCGGGAGAGACTTACTGTACAGCGTGAAGATCCTGGACGGACCAGGCAGGGAAAAATTATACACATTAAAAATAATAATAATCATTTCAGTTTCAATTTTATTCTTTTCAAAATCTTTTATAAAGGTTTATTATATATTTCAATAATATATCATTTTAAATATTCTTTTGTTCTGGAAAAATATACTGTCTGATATTTTTAGGGAGAAATAAGTTGAAAAAATATATTTTAAAAAAATGTTTAAAAACTAGATTGAAAAAAGTTTTAATATATTTTTAAAATGTTAAAAATATTTCAAAACTTTTTGAAAAATATGCATTAAAAAGTTTTAGAAAATAACATTTTATATATTTTTTTAATTTGAAAAAGCAAATAAATGTATATACAAGTATATTTATTGAAAATCAAAGCCCTCACCAGTCGATCAGGTAGAGGTCAGGGGTCAGGCTGTTGGTCTGGAAGTGGCTGAAGAGTCGAGGAAGATTCTCCTCAAAGAAAATCTCGAAGGCGGCGAAATACTTCAGCATCTGGAGGGACAGAGAGAGACGGGTCAGCGAGGTTCTGCTGTGGTTCTGCTGGGGGTCTCGTGATGCTCTGGTGTCGCTCTGGTGGTCTCCATGGTAACCGTCTCCTCACCAGCTCGTGGTCCACCCTGAAAAAGGCCATCTGACACGGCTTGTTGAGGAGGTTGGCGAAGGTGATGAAGGCTTCGGCTTCCTCCAGGTTCAGGATCAACACGGCGGCGATGAACGACATGCCCTGGACCTGCAACACACAGAACCGGGTTGGACTGGGTCGGGACACACAGAGCGGCCGTGGAGCCCGTCAGAACCGATCCGGGGCGGTTCTGAAGGGCGGACTCACGTAGCCGATGTCAGGTCGGTAGCAGGTGTAGGCTCCCAGCACGCTGTGCAGCAGGTCGTGGTACGGCCCGCCCTGCGGACAGAACACAAACGGGTCAGAGCGAACCGGGCCCGGCGGCGCCGCTGCAGGTCCGGTACCTTCTGGAAGATGAAGAGAGACGGGAAGGTTCTGGAGATGTCCAGCTTGATGAGGTCCAGACTGGACTCCCGGTCCGCCAGAGACGCTCCTCCGTCTGCAGAGAAACAGAACAAACCGGGATGAGCCGGCCCGCCGACCCAGGTCAGAACAGAACCTTCAGAACCAGGACCGGTACCGCTCTCGTTGTCGTTGACCGAGCTTGTCTCGCTGTAGCTCCTCCACTTCTCCTTGGCTCTGGACAGGAAGATCTCATACAGTTCTACAGAGACAACCAGAACAGGGCCTTAGAGACCCAGAACCAGAGAGGAGCAAACAGAACCAGAACCCAGACCCGGGTCGGTACCTGCTGTGATGTTGAGCTCGTTGCCGATGGCCAGGCTCCAGACTCGTCCTCGGACTCCAGGAGGAAGGCCCTGCCACCAGAGGTCCCGGACGCGCCTCGTCCCCTTCCTGAACACACACAGGGTGAGCTGCTGACCCCTGACCCCACTGACCCCACTGACCCCTGACCCCGGAGAACCTACATGGCGTCCCAGTGCGGCAGGATCTCGGTGTTCCAGACCACCATGGCGTTGGAGATGCTGTCCTCCTGCCGGTGTCTCTCCTTCATCTGGCGCTTCTTCTTCTGGGCGTCCTTCATCTCTGGAGACAAGAGGTCAGAGGTCAGGGCTCTGCACCAGAGCGTCCTGGGGGTCAGAGGTCAGGGCGCTGCACCAGAGCGTCCTGGGGGTCAGAGCTCACCTCTCCTCTTGGCTCCTGCCACCATCTCCTCGTACTCCAGCTTGTGTCTCTGCGTCTCCTCCAGGGACTTGGCCGGCAGGTTCCTGGGGACAGACAGAGGACAGTCAGCTGGCCAGACCGTCGTCATGGCGACCCGGGACGGTTCTGGCGGGACTCACGACGGCCGGTCCTCCAGAATCAGAGCGGTGGTGGACAAAGGCTCAAACTCCAGGTTCTTCCTCCTCCCTGCCGCCGGGGGGCGCTGTGGACACGGCGAGTCCTCGTCCTCCTGCTGAGGACAGACAGACAGGAGCTGAAACCCAAGCGGTTCTGGACGGAGACACCAGAGCTCCCTGCATGCTGATGAGGACACGTCCAGCTCCTGATGAATGGACGTGTCTGTAGCGGAACAATGAAGGACTGATTCAGACGAGGACAGCTGCACACCAACAACAGAATCCTTTCATATCGCCGCTTCCACCTCCGGCCAGCAGGGGGAGACAGAGGAGGACAGGATCAGACTGACTGGCTGTTCATCTGACCAGCAGAACCCAGACCCGGTCCAAGTCCAGATCAGGAATCCCAGGAAATAAAGGAGAGATCGTCCTTCCACATAGTTTAACGCCTGAAGACTCTGTTTCCTTTTTCTGCAACAAGTGATTAGAAACTGAACCGTCTCACCTGCTTCCAATAATCAACCTCACCTTTTTTTCCTTATTCCCCCCTCCTCTATTTTTCTGCTTTTTTTCTCTCCTTTTTCTGTTTTCTAATTGTTCATCCTTTTTGTTTTTTCCTGTTTTTCTTTTTTATAATTTGTTTCTTCATCTTGTCTTTTTTCCACTTTCTCCTTTTTCCCTTTCTCTCTTTCCTTGATATTCTCCTCTTTTTTCTTTTTAAATTTTTTGTCCCCTTCCTTTATCCTTTCTTCTCCTATTTTCCTTATTAAATTCCTCCCTTTTTCTTTTCTTTCCTGCTTTTTTCATTTTTTCTTTTGCTTTGTTTTTCCAATGTTTTCTCTTGTCATTTTTCCTTTTTTCCCGTTCTACTTTTTCTCCTTTTGTCTTTATTTTCTCCTCTTTTCTCTTTTCCATTTTTCCTTCATTTTGTCCTTTGTTGTTGGACATTGTGTCTAAATATTTGTGGCAATGTGTCAGAATTTACACCTCCATTATTCTCCAATAAAAGGCCTCCATGATCAGAGTCTGGTTGGTTCTGACCCGGTTCTACTCAGCAGAACCCGGCCAAGCTTTAGGTCCAGTCATCGGTTCCCTCTCAGTAAATTCCCACCAACCAGACTCAGAGTCTCAGCTGTTTCTATTTCATCCCTGGAGTAGAAAACATCCGTCTGTCCTGTAATCACATCTGGGAACGCCGTGGCAACTGGGACCGCCGCCATCTTCCTCTTCCTCCTCCTCCTCTTCCTCCTGACGTGTCAGCCCCTCTCAGCCAAGCCACATGTGGCGTCAGCTTTCCCTGAGTCATGTGATCTGAGCAGAAACGGCAGCAGCTGCCAGACGGTCTGAGCAGCAGGAAGAGTCGCGGCGGGCGCAGCGCTCTGAGGGAGCGGCCATGTTGCTGCTGATCGCCCCTAAACACCAACCCAGCAGGGAGAGAGAGAGGGTGGAGCGTTGTTGTTATGATCTGCTTCATCTACAGCCGCCTCCGTGTGCCGGTCGCTTAGCAACCACCAACACCCCCATGAAACCCATTTACAGACCCAGTTGAGCCGTGAAAACAGGCGAGAACCGGACCGGACCGGACAACAGGTGGTCCGGAAGAAAAACCAGCAGCAAACTGGTTTCTATGGGAAACTGGTTTGGTGTTTTTGTTCCACTGCTAATAAAATCCAGCTGTGGATTTACTGCTGCATCTGGGCCAAAATCAGGACCAAACCTTAGAACTGCACTGCAAAAACACAAAATCAAGACAAGGACTTCTGAGAAAGTTTCTAGTGCAAATATCTAGAAACATTTGAAATAAGAAAAAACTAATTTAAAAGTAATTTTTCAGCACAATATAGGAGCTTGTTTTAAGTCAATAATTCCTCTTTCATTTTTCTACTTATTATTTTACTAAATTAATGAATTACTTACATCACTCCATTATAAATATGTTATGAGTTTTATAGCTTATGGTTATATTTGTGTTATTAATATTTAACACCATGGATGGAGGAGCTTGTCAACTAATAAGTAATTTCCCCTTGAGATCAATAAAGGATACTTTATTATATTTTATTTTAGCATTAATAATAAAAACTTAAGTTATAAGTGAATAATCTGCCAAGACATTTTAACTTATAATATGGTAAAAATGTCTTGCTCCCCTGGCAGATTATTTCCCTTATAACTATACTTTTTCATCAAAATTAAGGAATTATTGACTTAAAACAAACATCTATACGCTGCTGAAAGGTTACTTGTAAGTTAGTTTTGTATTTTTAAAGTGTAATAAGATATTTGGACCACAAACTGCACCAAAATATTTGGATAGATTTTGTGTTTTTGCAGTGTGACGATGTTCCAAACTAAGTTTCTGCCTTGGTTTGGTTTTGTTGAGGCGGTATCATGCTGTGGGATTGGATAATTGGCTCAGCCTCTGCTCAGCGTCTGCTCAGCGCCTGCTCAACCTCTGCTCTGCGTCTGCTCTGCGTCTGCTCTGCGTCTGCTCTGCGTCTGCTCT
>NW_015113759.1:47287-53830 GCF_001443285.1 Poecilia latipinna
TCTGCTCTGCGTCTGCTCTGCGTCTGCGTCTGCTCAGCCTCTGCTCTGCGTCTGCTCAGCCTCTGCTCAGCCTCTGCTCAGCGCCTGCTCAACCTCTGCTCTGCGTCTGCTCTGCGTCTGCTCTGCGTCTGCTCTGCGTCTGCGTCTGCTCAGCCTCTGCTCTGCGTCTGCTCAGCCTCTGCTCAGCCTCTGCTCAGCCTCTGCTCAGCGCCTGCTCAACCTCTGCTCTGCGTCTGCTCTGCGTCTGCTCTGCGTCTGCTCTGCGTCTGCTCAGCCTCTGCTCAGCCTCTGCTCAGCGCCTGCTCAGCGTCTGCTCAGCGCCTGCTCAGCGCCTGCTCAGCGCCTGCTCAGCGCCTGCTCTGTGTCTGCTCTGCGCCTGCTCTGCGCCTGCTCTGCGCCTGCTCAGCGCCTGCTCAGCGCCTGCTCAGCGCCTGCTCAGCGTCTGCTCTGCGTCTGCTCAGTGGGACACCGGAAGGTGGGTTTTCATAAAGAAAGAGACTAAATAACAGGAAACCTGATTCAATGCTGGGTGAAGGAATGGAAACATGAATAATAAAGTTTTTTCTATGAGATGAGCACATTAGTTTCAGACATTTAAATTTAAATGTTTAAATCAGATGAGTTTATTAGAGTTCAGACGAACCTGCTGAGGTGTCATGGCCGCCTCTCCGCTCTGGTCCTCCTCTCTGCTCTCTGACTTGCTGAACAGTCGCCATCCTGTTGCATTGTGGGACGCTGCCTTGGACTCTTTGGGTTTTCTAGAAAACAGGCTCCTGAAGGAAAGAAGGAAACTGTTATTAAAGTTGATTTAATTTGAACAATGAAAAACATTCAAGCAGTCATTAGTAACTCAGCAGTCGGCTCCGTTTGTCTTCAGTTCATTATGTTTCCAGTGATTTGATCTCTGAGTCAATCAGTCCCACAGGAAACATCAAACCATTACAGCAAGGACCTGGTTATCTGTTTTTAACTGGAAACGTGTTCTCTAAATACCATCTATAACCACCTGGCTCCATTAAATAATACTCTGACCTAAATATTCACCAGTACATTGTATTTCTAATATTATTCTATTCCAGCAACAAAATATCCAAAACCAACATCTGTTTTGACGCTGTCTGATGCCAACAAGCTAACTTTATTGATAGAGATTGACTGAAATTTGCCTCAATGTTTTGATAAAAAAAGTTTTACAACAAATTCTGTTAATCTTTCAATTTAGGCGACTTAATAAACAGCAGCTTGTTTCCTAATTAAAATGATCAGCGATTAGCATGTCATCATTAGCTGATAAAGCTGGGTTAGCATTTAGCTAGCCTGTTTGGACCAAGAAATTGAAGATCAGGTTAGGACTTAATAAACCTCAACTTATTTTGTAGAATTTGCTTTTTAAAAACTATATTTTATCATATTTTCTTGTTAAATGTTCTCTTTTGAACAAAGCAACATTAAAATGTTGCAGTGTTTTTAATATACCAACTGAGTCATCCTGTGGTTCACAAGCTGTTTTAATGGAAAACAAAAGTCAGAGGAAACTTTAGCAAATTAAATGTTAAACTGATGAACAGCAGAACAAACTCGACTTGAGAAAATATATCAAAATGATCTGTTTCAATTTTTGAAGGTTTTACACATAATCTTCTTCTGAATGATGATAAAACAATTAAAAGCTGCTAAAATGGATAAAGCAAGAATTAGAAATGGCACTTTTCTATAGTCAACATGTCAATCTGTTGGTCGTTTCATGAACAGAACAGGCATCACTGTTGGTGTCAGACTAAACAAAACTACAGAAAATCGTTTCAGTTCCTTAAAGAAAAGTTAAGCAATGACTGCGGTTACAAACAGGGGGCCGTATTTGTGCAGCAGCAGCAGTTTCTGCACCGATGTTAACGTTAGTGGAAAAATGAGTGAAAAAGCAGTGAGATCAACACTTTTACATTCTCTTCAGTGGAAAAGTCCAGGTCAGCTGACAGGAGGCATGAAGAGGAGAAACCAGGAGGATTTATGAACAACGACTCTTAACGTCTCCATGGAAACGGTTTCTGCTCACCAGAAAGTTCAACACTCAGACGTTTCCGTCAGGAAACAACTCAGAGTGATACATCTACACTGATCAGGCGTTTCTGGTTCCATCTTTCTAACACCTGCAGCGCAGCTGGACTCGTCTCCCCAGGCGGATCTGAACCATCTTGACCTTTAGATGTGACCCCAACACGTTGGAGTCGGTATGAACCTGTTTGGGTTTCCAGGAGACGACGACCCACAGGCTGAACTGAGGGAGTCATGTGACCCTAACGAACCAATTAGTGAGATCGTTCTGGAGAAACAACTTCGGGAAACAAAAAGAGTCCAGAAGTTTTCTACTCAGGATTTCAGCTGATATTTATTAATCTAACATCTGTTGGTGATTTTCAAGCATTCACACGACCTGAGGTCAATTTGAAGCACTGATTCAGGTGTGCTCACAAAGAGTTAGCATTAGCTGATGATGTAAACAAAGACACTTTGCCTCCAGTGGATCCAGAACATCATCATCTTTACAATTGAAAACAGAACCAGAACTGATCAGTTAGCTTTAGCATATATGAGATTTTTATCTGCTTCCCTTCACTGCTATGCTAGGACGAAGCTTTAAGACAGTGGCCCTTACACCGAGGGCCAAAATCTCCATGTTGAAAATATTCAGGAAAAAAAATGTTTCCTTTTTTTCCCCCCAATTAAAAACACAAAATTATTATTGTGAATTATTTCTCTTTTACCTGCACAGCAATAAATAAAACATGTAATATTTTGTCTGTCTTAACTTTTACAATCATTTAACTTTTTAAGCTAATTATTTTTCCATTTTTTAAGTCTATAAAGTGTTTTTAGTTTCTTCTACAAACTTTGCTGTATTTAGTTAAATATAATGGAAGGGCATGACCAAGTCTGTTTTTGAGTAAAATCTTGCTAGATGTTTGTGATACAACTTATTCTGACAGGGCTAAATTTGTGCCATTCTTACATTGCATACTGGGGCCACACAAAACTAATCCAAGGGCCACAAATGGCCCCCGACCCTCACTTTGACACCCCTGCATTAAGAGAAGTGAAAGCAGAGCCTGACAGAAACCAACCGTTGCTTTAGTGATGTCAATATGAACCCTGCTGTACTTTAATTAGACTCCAGCAGCGTCTGTTTCAGAGTGAAGCCGGCGCAGCACCAACCGAGCAGAACCGGGCCCAAACAGAACCAAGTATTCCTCTCCATTGTTCCACATGTGGCTGTGATGCAACAAGTGAAACAGAACCGGATCAGAAACAGGAAGTTGAACTCACTGAGTCAGTTGTTACTGAGTGGAAGGACAGCTGGTCCCACTCAGAACCAGAAGTGGTTTAACTGGACACCAACAGAACCGGCTCCACCAAGCTAAAACCCAGACGCTGCTGTGTGTTAGTCGGATCAGAACCGGAGCTCCTGGACTCCCTGAGCCTTCATTCCTCTGTCTGCCTGGATTTCCTGCGGCTCTGTGTGAAATTCCAGCCAGCTGCTCTGGCCCGGGTCCAAACCAGCAGCACCGCTCCAGCAGATGGAGATTTAACTCCACACCTGCCGGTCCAGGTCTGCAGAACCATCAGGTTCTGGAGCTACCAGCTGCTCCGAACCTGCAGTTCTCTGAATAAATGAAGCTTGTTCTGGTTCTGGACGAAGCAACATGAAAATAAAACGTCACTAAAATGATTTATTTATCAAAGTGGTACCAGAACCAAGAGATTGAACTAAAGTTCTGCAGCTTTCTTTTGTTTACCAATCAATGTTTTGATTTAATCATGAGCAAAAAAGCCAGAACTGAACTCCAGACAGAACCCAGATGACGACCAGAACCGCCCTCTCTGTCTGGACCGGATTGTTCTGACAGAACCTTGAGGTGCTGAAGCTCAGAGGAAGGCTTTCATCACAGATACATGAACGGGTCGGGTCGGTTCTGGTCTTCATGATCCCATGACTGTGAGCTGCTGAGGAGCAGAGAACATGTGATCGGACCTGGAGCAGAGCGGACGGTTCTGTTCGGTCAGATGGTCTGGATCAAATCACAAAGTTCTGGTCCAAATCAACAATAAAGGTCCTTTTAATGCAGAACTTGAATGAATATTACATGCAGAACAGAACCTGGACTTTCTCCAGGTGGATCTGATAATTTCAGTCCAGAACCATGAGTGCAGAACCGGGTCTGGGCTCCTTTTGCATGAATTCCTGCATCAATGCAGCGTGGCGTGGTTCTGCTGAGGTTCTGGAACATCAGATTGCTCTGTTAGCTGCCTTCAGGTCGTCTGCATCATCGGTTCTGGTGTCTGTCATCCTGACTTCTGAAAGCCCAGTGGAGCAGAACCAGCAGACGACCTGGCGACCCAGATCATCACTGCTAGTGGTGAAGTAACATGAATTCTGGTCCTGCAGATTCAGGAACTCTGAAATTAAAACTGTATGACTCTGGACATCTGAGTACAGTATTTTCCGCACCTAAAAACCTTCAATTTCCTCAAAAGCCGACAGTGCGCCTTATAATCCGGTCCGCCTTATAGTGCGGAAAATACGGTAGTGATCCAGTTCTGGTTCTGGTTCTCCTCAGCCCAGATCACTCTTGAAGCCCATGCTTAGGATCCATCTGAGCATAGTGGATCTAGATGTTCTCAATAGTCTACCTTTTGAAGGGGAAGTTTTGTTTTGCATCTTTTTAGACTACATTTTTTCCTTCCACTGAACTTTCCATGAAAACGCTTGGCTCTCTGTGAACAACCAGCTCTGTTAGCAATGACCTTTAGTGCTGCTTGGAAGTCAAACCTCCAAAAGGTGGAACTGGACCTGGTTGCTGGAGGGGTTAAAGGTAAACCCGGACCCTTACCTGGTGAAGAAGTCAGCGATGCCGAACCTTTTGGGCATCACTGTGAGCTCAGAACCCCCGGTCTCCTCGCTCAGCTTGTCCGGGGCGCTCTGCCTCCGACCCGCCTCGGGGTCAAAGTTGAACCCCCTGTCCTCATCAGGGGACAGCGGGGTGGCGTCACAGCTGCGGGACACGCTGGCTGCGGGGTTAGTCCTCAGACTCTGCGGCCTGGCGGGAACATCCGGGTCACCGAGCGGCTCCTCGTCCTCCTGCCGGGTGTTGGGTTCGGACAGCGGGCTGGACGGGCAGGGCGACGCGGGGCCGGGGCTCGGTTCCGGGGTGGATAGTGGACCGGATCTGGGGTCGCCCCAGCTGGGGGAGCGGTTCCGCCTGAACCCTGGGTCAGAGTGTCTGTTCACAGGGAAGTAATCGGAACCGGGCCACTCAGAACCGGGGCTCATCATGTGCAAACCACCGTTAGCTACTTTCACCTCCTCACAGCCCAGCTCACACTGACCCAGTCTCTGACCCAGACACCGGACCGCCGCCTCAGGACTGTCAGCTACCCCGTTGGACATGTTTACACTCGCGGAGGTCCAGTTCGGCTTCCCTGGACATGAGCGCTGGTCCTGGGGGTGAGAAGAGTCTCCTTCCTCCTGGAGCGCAGCTGGAGAGGAAACGGCCGGACCTCCTGCTTCTCTCCGCTCCTCTGCTTCCAGGGAAAACCCGTTCACACCGCCCAACACCACCGGGCCGGACAGGTACCCGTCCTCCGGAGCTACCAGCATGATCTCCGGGTCTCTGGCTGCGTTCTTCCCGTTTAGATCCACCGGATTCCGGGTCCAGCCCGCCGCCTGACCCCCGCTGACACCGGTCAGCAACGTCAGGCTGCGCTCCTTCAGTGTCCTGGGACCCGGTTTCCCCTCCACAGCCACCGGCTCATCTTCGTTTTCGTTCAGATCCACAGAAACCGAGCCTCCGTTCTCCTTCGGCGTTTCCATGACCCCCTCAGTCCGCCACAGACGCGTCGGCCCCGGCCGTAAGATCCTCCGGCTCGGTGGGCCGAACTCCGCAGCAGCTTCTGTTGTTCTCCGAGGATCCGGCTACCATTTTATCCGGTGGTACACCACAGGGTTACCGGGCTCTGACCGGATCTACCGGGCTCATGTTTGGGTTCAGAACCTGAAGTATTCGGACCGTGGATGGAAGAGGAACTTGGTGCCGGCTGAACGATTAATTAAATCCCTTCAGCTTGTTGCTGCGGCAACAATCCTCTGACCGTCCAGCGCCATCTTTAACATTCCCCAACAATGACGTCAATCTGACCCAAATAAGCTCACAGCGACACCCGCTGTTCACTCTGTGTAACTGCCTCCCTCTGGTGGTCAGTGTGGGACTGCCTCCCTCTGCTGGCCACTTTATGAAACTACAACAGAAGTACGCTCTGAAGACCTGATGGTTCAATTGTCTGACGTAATATTTTATTTTAAACGTCACGTTTTCATTGCCTGTTACAGAAAATTATCACAAAAATGAAATAAAGGTGTAATCATTCTCTGTCTAATTAATAATGTGTATCACTTGGTGATGGAGTTTCTGAATAAATAAACTTGTCAGTAATATTCTAATTTATTGAACCATAAAGCAGACCTAAAACACAGGTCATTCTCAAGATTTA
>NW_015113759.1:59449-66108 GCF_001443285.1 Poecilia latipinna
ATTGCGCAACACCTTGTTGAAACAATAATCACTGAGATTATTATTTTTGTTGGGTAATTAATTTGTTGATTTTTTTAATGTTATTTAATAAAGCTACGAACGTTTTGATAAGCAGTCAGAGGAGGACCTGCTGGTTTCAGCGTCAGTTTGTCACCTAAAGCCGAGATCGAGTCAAAACCTGCGATCGACGTGTTGCAGCTCTGATCTAGTAAAGCACAGAGTAACGCTGGAGTAGTAAAATACGGCCCCCTGTTTGACAGCCGCTCCCCTCTCTTGCAGGTACTGCGGACCCCTGCTAAATCTTTTAGGGGTACCCAACCCTACCCCCCTACTTTCACCCCTGCCCTTCATATATTCAGCTACAATGTTCCCTTTGTACTTCCAGGTGATGCTGTTTTCTCATCACCTGGGTTGAGCATTTTTGAGTATTTATCCTGCAGCAGCAGATCGAACCTCCATGTTCTCAACTGTTGAAACGATGACAGAAACACCCTGAAAGGACCAACAGCGGCTTAGAGCCACATCCCCTCCAAGCTTCCTGTTCTGGTTTCTGATACATTTACCTTTCTGATGACTACAGGAGAGCTGCTAGTGACTACTCACAGTTACTGGAGTAACTTTTTTTTATTACAAAGTACCTTTAGGAGTATTTTTATGACACTTTTTATTTTTACTTCCATAATATTTTATGAAGTCTCACTACTCTCAATTGAATAAAATGAATGGATACTCTACAAACTGCAAGTAACTTCACTGAATGAAATCAAACATTTTAATCAAAAATGTTCTGGATTCAGTCTCAAACTCAGTTTATGTTTAAGTGAGACCTCCTGTTTGTACACAATCTTTGTTGTTCTGTTATTTTCTATTTGGAGATCAGGTGAATATGCAGTAACCTGTATATATCAATGGAAGTATTTTACCCTCTGCACACATTACCAGGGTGAAAGTAGGGGGTACGGTCGGGTACTGCGTCCCCCTAAAAGACTTAGCAGGGGGTTCGCAGTACCTGCAAGAGCGAGGAGCAGCTGCCAGCTGTAAAAAAAAAAATCAATGGGTTTTCTGTGCAGCCGTGAGTGCAGCCACTAATCAGCCGTGACTGATTAGTTTTTCAAGAACAATCTAAAACTCAATATTGTTATTTGCAATGCTGTTTTGCAAGGAAAATGTTTTGCCACAGATTCAGATTACTTTGATCGAGTCGAAAATGTTGTGGGCTAAGAGAAGACTGGCCAGAGCCAAATCATAGTAAGAGATTTCTGTTTGAAGAGATAAGGAACAAATTCACAAATCTGTTATTCAGCACCTTTGAGATGGAGCAGATTTGATTCCAGGAAGACCCAATACGCATTGAGTATAAATTATGCCAGAATAACTGTGCAAATGAAGGAAAGCAATGCCATTTGTTAAAACTGTCAAATACACATCAGTAGAGATGAAACTCTATTTAAAAAAGTGATGTAAGAAGCAGAAGGTGGGAGATTTTGGATATTTGTAAAATATGTTTTTGTGATGTTTTAAGGAAAATCTCTTCCTGCTTGGCCTGAGCAGCAAAGAATCTGAGTGCTGTGTTACTTTTTTATTCATATATTCCATAAGTTAGTCACAGAGTCTGGGTCAACAGCAATGCATTTCTGCTTCTTTTAACACAGGAGGTCTGGCCGTTGAAACTTGTGTTAGGTAGGCCCGCAATGACTCTCACTGGTTGTGACGATTCATTGCATTACTTAAAACAGTCTTAAATAATGTCATGTTTGAAATGCAAAGTTCATGAGTGCTTTGTAGACATATTGCTGTAGGATCAATTAGACGCCTTCATGTTTAGGACAGAGTCATGTCAGTCTTATGCACACTCCAAAAAAAAGCATTAGCTCAACAACTAAAAGCCCAAAAAAGGTTCTTCTGAAAATTGAAATTAGAACAGAGAAATAAAACAAAATGAGCAGTAAATGACTCAAACCCAGAAGAAGAAAGTCTGCTTGCTGTGTGTGCTAAAACATATGAAGTATAATTGCAGCAAATATAAAAAAGGAAAATTAAACATTTGAATTTAAGATATGTTTAGAAACAGATAATGTCATGTTTGAGGAAAAACTGATATTCCAATGAAATCTGACTGATGAATGAAAGGGAAAAAAAACAAGAGAGAAACACAATATCATGATATTCAGTGTGAAGATTTTACTGGAAACATACAGAAAAACATTACGTTAATTCCAGAATAATCCTGGAATAAGTTTCCAAGAAATCATTAAGAAGAGAGTCAAAAACAAACAGATTGAATCCATGAATCTGAAAACGTGTTTCTGAGTCAGAGGAGACTCTTTAGACTCAACTCAGCACAGATAAACTAAAGAATTAGGAAAGCAGACTGTAAATCCAGGATACAGAGGTTCAGTGAATGTGGTGTTGAAGGTGTGGAGGTGGATCAGTGAATCAGAGGAAACTCTGTAGAAGGACAGAATGCCAGCAGGCCAGTCCACATACACTGCTACTCTGTTAGAGACAGAGGAGGAGGAGAGATGTGTTCTTCTGTTATTGTGACAGACGTAGTAACCGCCCTCAGAGCAGCTCAGACTCCAGGAATGACCATTCTTTCCAAACCTACAGTCTGTACTTTCTCCTTTCCTCCTGATTCTTCTGTAACTCACTGATATATTAACTCCTCCTGTCCACTCGACCTCCCAGTAACAGCGACCAGTCAGACCAGTTCCACACAGAAGCTGAGCACAATCAAATCTGTCTGGATGATCAGGATATGGCTGAAAATCCCCCATACATATCACCTTACTGTTGTCTTCAGACGCTACAAGTTTTCTGCTCACTGTGTTTGTGTCGATGGTGAGTTGACAGGAATCTGATGGAGAGAACAACCAGTTATTGATCATTTATTGATCTTTGATGACTCCTGAATGACAGTTTGAGCTGCTTTGTCGTCATGAATCAGGTGAAAACACACTTACACTTCCTCAGACCTGGTGTCAACCATCGGCCTCCAGCAGGCTCCACCCTGAAAGGAGGAGGGGGTCAGACCATCAGCCTCTTTCAGCATGCTCCAGTCTACACACTGACAACACTTGGGTACCTGTTCCATCCACACTCCCACATGGAGATGAGATTCCTGCTTTAATCAGTGGATTGATAGAACATGTGGAGAATTATCCTTTCTTGTTCTAGATGTATTCATATGTATGATGTATGGTATGTATTCTCTCACTGAAGAAGAGTCAGTGAGTTGAATTCATGAATTTGATTTATTAATACCAAATTAATCCATTTGTTCATGCTATCCTTATGGGCTAACAGAGCAAAATAGCACATACAACAGTTTGTAATTCTCTTTGTTAGCCTCTGTCTAAGTTACACCGTAAAGAGGGCGTTTCCTAGTGTGTCAGTTCATTTAACTTTTGCACAGATGCAACAGGATGAGCATGAGATCATTTCTGAAATTTTTTATTTGTTCAAACAATATTGATTCATGCCTTTTAGATACCATCTGTAAAATGATGATTCATAGATTTTTCCCATTAATGTTAACAGAATTTCAATCATTCATCCTGGTTTTCTACCGGTCGCTTTGCAGCTGTCTGTGCTGCTTCTATGTGACACACAGCTCCCCTCTGCAAATTCTGCAGAGTGGAGGAGATTAATCTTTTTCTGGAGATAATGTGTTTTGTATTTCTTAAATCATTTAACATGCTTCACACATTTTCAGTGAAATATGTGTTTTCAGTGAAACAGTCATGTTTTTGGACTGTGGGAGGAAACTGGAGTACCCGGAGAAAACCGACGCATGCACAGGGAGAACATGCAAACTCCATGCAGAAAGACCGGGGCCGGGAATTGAACCCAGAACCTGTTGCTGCAAGACAACAGCTCTACTGTGCAGCCTCAGTAACATCAGTAACTTGAATTAATTAGCCAGTCATGAGAGAAAAAAGAGTGTTCAGAATGTCAAGTCATATTTCACCATGTTACTAATTCATTTATACATGTCACAGTTCATAACTAAATACTTAATTTGCAAAGTGAATATTTAGCTCCAAACTAAATGTTTTCCAACAGACTGACTGAAGACATTCCTCCTCTTCCTCCATCAGCCCCTCTCTGCTCCTCCATCAGCCCCTCTCTGCTCCTCCATCAGCCCCTCTCTGCTCCTCCATCAGTTCCTCTCTGCTCCTCCATCAGCTCCTCTCTGCTCCTCCATCAGCTCCTCTCTGCTCCTCCATCAGTTCCTCCATACCTGAGAGTTTCCAGTCTCCAGTCTGGATCCTTCAGTCCAGCCGACAGCAGCTTCACTCCTGAGTCTCCTGGATGATTGTAGCTCAGGTCCAACTCTTTCAGATGGGAGGGGTTAAAGGTCAGAGCTGAGGCCAGAGAAGCACAGCCTTCCTCTGAGATCAGACAGCCTGACAAGCTGCAGACACACAATTCATCACATGATGAGAAACAGAGAACGCTGAGGGAGAACATGGGTTCTCCAGTTTTCTTATGTGTAACCCCTAATGAACCCAAACCCTATTGGACAGAAATCTGGTATCAACAGTATTGAGATCATTTTACCTGAGAGTCTCCAGGTTGCAGTTTGGACTCTCCAGTCCAGCAGAGAGAAGCTTCACTCCTGAATCCTGCAGGTCGTTGTTACTCAGGTCCAGTTCTCTGAGACTGGAGGACTGGGAGCTGAGAGCTGAGGACAGAGCTTCACAGCTTCTCTCTGACAGGTTATAGACACTCAGTCTGAGGAGACAGGGAGGAAATATGGAATTAAACATTTTATCAAAAATTATGCTAACTCCTTCACAGTCGCCATGGTTCTCCTTGGAAATATTGATATGTATATGTTTTCTTTGGCTGTGAACTGATTAATTCTGCAGATGGGCCATCTGCCATGAAGGAGTGAACTGCAGGTAACAATTACACAGGTAATACAACTGTTAATTTCCACAATACAATAATCCAGTTTCAGTTTTAGTAGGAATGGATACTGCTGCAATAAAACTTAACATCTTGGATAGCCGCCAAAGAAAGTCAGACTGTAATTGGCATCAGAAGATCACCCCCTCCTCATCTTCACTGGCAAAAGTGCATGAAGCAATATCTTTAATCAATGCAAGTTATTGCCTGATTTATGTATTATATAACTGAATTAGAGTTCAGATCGGGGGGCCGTTCCTCCCAACCACGCCCCTCCAGGTCTCACTGTCATTGCCCACGTGAGTGTTGAAGTCCCCCAGTAGAACAAGGGAGTTCCCAGGAGGGGCACTCTCCAGTACCTCCTCTAAGGACTCCAGGAAGGGTGGGTAATCTGAACTGTTGTTCGGCCCGTAAGCATATACAACAGTCAGAACCCGCCCCCCCACCCATAGGCGGAGGGAGGCTACCCTCTCGTTCACTGGGGTAAATCCCAACGTACAGGCGCCGAGATGGGGGGCAACAAGTATGCCCACTCCTGCCTGGCGCCTCTCAACACGGGCAACTCCGGCGTGGAGGTGGGGGAGGATGCCGGTCAGACCTGGCAGGCCCAAACGTGTTGTGAGGGTCTGCTGGGAACGTCTGGCGGAGTCCCCTGTGAGACGGAGCTTTAACTCCCCTCCGGCAGAACTTCGAACACGTCCTGGGGGAGGTGGGAGACATTGAGTCTGAGTGGACCATGTTCAGTGCCTCCATTGTCGAGGCAGGTTATCGAAGCTGCGGCCTCAAGGTTGTCAATGCCTGTCGCAGCGGCAACCCTCGTTTCCGTTGGTGGACACCTTTGGTGAGGGATGCTGTCAGGCTGAAGAAGGAGTCCTATCGGGCCTTTTTGGCCTGTGGGACTCTAGAAGCAGCTGATGGGTACCGGCAGGTGAAGCGGCATGTGGCTCGGGTGGTTGCTGAGGCAAAAACTCAGGCGTAGGAGGAGTTTGGAGAGGCCATGGAGAAAGACTTCTGCATGGCTTCGAGGCGATTCTGGTCCACCATCCGGCGTCTCAGGAGGGGGAAGCAGTGCAGCACCAACACTGTTTATAGTGGGGGTGGTGTGCTGCTGACCTCGACTCGGGACGTTGTGGGCCGATGGGCAGAATACTTCTTAGACCTCCTCAATCCCACCAACATGCCTTCTGTTGAGGAAGCTGAGCCAGGGGACTCTGGGTTGGGCTCTCCAATCTCTGGGGACGAGGTCGCCGAGGTGGTCAAAAAGCTCCTCGGTGGCAGGGCCCCGGGGGTGGATGAGATCTGCCCGGAGTTCCTTAAGGCTCTGGATGTTGTAGGGTTGTGTTGGCTCACGCGACTCTGCAATATCGCATGGACATCGGGGGCAGCTCCCCTGGATTGGCAGACTGGGGTGGTGGTCCCCCTGTTCAAAAAGGGGGAATGGAGGGTGTGCTCCAATTACAGAGGGGTCACACTCTTAAGCCTCCCTGGTAAGGTCTATTCAGGGGTCCTGGAGAGGAGGGTCTGTCGGATAGTCGAACCTCGGATTCAGGAAGAGCAGTGTGGTTTTCGTCCTGGTCGTGGAACACTGGACCAACTCTACACCCTCAGCAGGGTCCTGGAGGGTTCTGGGAGTTTGCCCAACCGGTCTACATGTGTTTTGTGGACTTGGAGAAGGCGTTCAACCGTGTCTCTAAGGGGGCCTTGTGGAGGTTCTCCAGGAGTATGGGGTACCAGGCCCTTTGATA
>NW_015113759.1:68771-71152 GCF_001443285.1 Poecilia latipinna
TGGGTTCTCCAATCTCTTGGGACGAGGTCGCCGAGGTGGTCCAAAAGCTCCTCGGAGGCAGGGCCCCGGGGGTGGATGAGATCCACCCGGAGTTTCTTAAGGCTCTGGATGTTGCAGGGTTGTGTTGGTTGACACGACTCTGCAATATCGCATGGACATCGGGGGCAGTTCCCCTGGATTGGCAGACTGGGGTGGTGGTCCCCCTGTTTAAAAAGGGGGACCGGAGGGTGTGCTCCAAGTACAGAGGGGTCACACTCTTAAGCCTCCCTGGTAAGGTCTATTCAGGGGTCCTGGAGAGGAGGGTGAGTCGGTTAGTCCAATCTCGGATTCAGGAAGAGCAGTGTGGTTTTCGTCCTGGTCGTGGAACACTGGACCAGCTCTCAGCAGGGTCCTGGAGGGTGCATGGGAGTTCGCCCAACCGGTCTACATGTGTTTTGTGGACTTGGAGAAGGCGTTCGACCGTGTCCCCAGGGGGGCCTTGTGGGGGGTTTTCTGGGAGTATGGGGTACCGGGCCCTTTGATACGGGCTGTCAGGACCCTGTACGACCGGCGTCAGAGTCTGGTCCGCATTGCCGGCAGTAAGTCGGGGTCGTTTCCGGTGAGAGTTGGACTCCGCCATGGCTGCCCTTTGTCACCGATTCTGTTCATTACCTTCATGGACAGAATTTCTAGGCGCAGCCGAGGTGTTGAGGGGATCCGTTTTGGTGGCCTTAGGATCGCATCTCTGCTTTTTGCGGATGATGTGGTTCTATTGGCTTCATCGGAACGTGATCTGCGGCTCTCACTGGAGCGGTTCGCGGCCGAGTGTGAAGCGGCTGGGATGAGGCTCAGTGCCTCCAAATCCGAGGCCATGGTCTTGAGCCGGAAAAGGGTAGAGTGCCTTCTCCGGGTCAGGGGGGTCGTCCTGCCTCAAGTGGAGGAGTTTAAGTATCTGGGGATCGTTCACGAATGAGGGAAGAAGGGAGCGGGAGATCGACAGGCGGATTGGGGCAGTGTCTGCCGTGAAGCGGGCGCTGTACCGATCTGTCGTGGTGAAGAGAGAGCTGAGTCAAAAAGCTAAGCTCTCGATTTACCGGTCGATCTACGTTCCTACCCTCATCTATGGTCATGAGCTTTGGGTCATGACCGAAAGAACAAGGTCACGCATACAAGCGGCCGAAATGGGTTTTCTCCGTGGGGTGTCTGGGCTCTCCCTTAGAAATAGGGTGAGAAGCTTGGTCATCCGGGAGGGACTAAGAGTAGAGCTGCTGCTCCTCCATGTTGAGAGGAGCCAGTTGAGGCTCGGGCATCTGGTCAGGATGCCTCCTGGACGCCTCCCTGGTGAGGTGTTCCGGGCACGTCCCACTGGAAGGAGGCCCCAGGGAAGACCCAGGACACACTGGAGGGAGGATTCTCGGCTGGCCTGGGAAGGTCTTGGGGTTACCCCAGAGGAGCTGGAAGAAGTGGCTGGGGAGAGGGAAGTCTGGGCCTCACTTCTGAAGCTGCTGCCCCCACAACTCGAACAAGCGGAAGAAAATGGATGGATGGATTATACAATATGTTTATAGATATATAAACAGACATATATACATATATATATACTTTGATCAGATGTTTTAAAAGTTGTCCTAAGCAACTATATTTTGTTATAAATAGCCAAAACAGACCCTAATATTGCACAACATGAAACAACTTGAATCTTTATTTATTAGTACATTTATCTCTATCAACAATAAATGCAGTAAGAATCTGTTTCCTTACAGAGCTTTGTTGGAGGCTTTAACCACTGGCAGCAGCCTCAGAAAAATCTCCTCTGAAGCAGAATATTTCTTCAGGTCAAACACATCCAGATCTTCTCCTGATGACACCAAGATGAAACCCAGAGCTGACCACTGAGCAGGAGACAGTTTATCTGTGGAGAGACTTCCTGAACTCAGAGACTGTTGGATCTCCTCCACTAGAGAACGATCATTCAGTTCATTCAGACAGTGGAACAGATTGATGCTTTTCTCTGCAGACTCATTCTCACTGATCTTCTCCTTGATATATTGAACTGTTTTCTGATTGGTCTGTGAGCTACCTTCTGTTTGTGTCATCAGACCTTGTAGGAGTCTCTGATTGGTCTGCAGTGAAAGTCCCAGGAGGAAACGGAGGAACAAGTCCAGGTGTCCATTTGGACTCTGTAAGGCCTGGTCAACAGCTCTCTGATGGAGAGACTTTAATTTAGTTTTCTTAAATGATGAAGACTTCTTAGATGTTTGTATTTCTTTCATCAGGTTGACCCCAGAGTCAATGAATGTCAGATGAACATGAAGAGCAGCCAGAAACTCCTGAACACTCAGATGGACGAAGCAGAACACCTTGTCCTGGTACAGCCCTCTCTCCTCTCTAAAGATCTGTGT
>NW_015113759.1:75503-80946 GCF_001443285.1 Poecilia latipinna
CCATGGAAAAGTAGTTGTTGTTCATGTACAGACCATAAATATGGAGTCCAGCTGTGTTTGATGCTGCTGGGCAGACGGACCACTGGGAACCTCTGAGCTCTGCTGGTCCACTCTGTGGAGGAACCAGGAACAATCAGGAAGGCAGGAAATATTCATCCAGCAGTTTTCATAGATGAACTTGTGAACAAACCCAGACAGAGATTACACCATATTGTAGCCATAGTAACACTACAGTCTAACTATAAAGATGATTCTGTGCACTTAACTTCATAATTAAATCCTAAATATACTACCTTTTTTCTCTGCTGAATGCATTAATTAAAATTTAATAGCATTGTCATTCTCTATAAATGAATGCTACAGGTTTAGATCTGTGGTCTGTGTTACAATTCAACCATTCATAGGGGCCCCTGAATGGCCCCTACCAGCAGCTACTGAGTTTTCTTTGTCTTGATATCTCTATCTTACATTTGTAGGTCTCAGAGGTGCTAACATCAGAAAATTATATTGAGTTAACCCCTCGAAACGTTTTTAATCTTTAAAGCAATCTGCAGCCAAGTTGTTCTAAACAGAAGTAGTAGGGCTTATTTATTAAAACAGCAGTAAATTTGATTATTTCATAACTTCATAACCTTTGACCTTCTCTCCTCTGGTCTGTTTAACAGCTTCAGTCTCAGATCAGCTCAGCCTCCAGGACTGTCAGCAGCAGAAACAGAAACATTAAACCCGGGGAAAATATAAACCATATTTGCTTTGCATTGTCCCCACATGATGACAATGATACAGTATGATCCAATTAAATATTAGATTTCTTGATAAATATGGGTTGTTGCTATATTGTTGTACAGTGTTTTAAGATCCTGTTCAAAGTGCCCCTTTTTAACACCCATCAGACTTTTTCAAAACTGGATGTGGAACTGGCACTTCAAACTGTGCACACTGTCAGCACATTTGAGGAACTAGAGACAAGTTCATTTACCTCTGACTGGATACAAATCAGGAAAAAGACAGCTGGTCTCACTTCTCAGTTTCTCAACTGGGAGCCTCCAGAATTGACAAAGATTATTGAATGTGTTAAAATGTCTTTAAAAAATTGAGCAATAATTTGGTTGTGTTTGATTTACGGTTGTTGTACTAACAATAAATCTAGTCATCAAAAATACAGTGAAGCATTTAGACCAGAGCATTGCTGAGCACAGTTTCAGTAGTTTGTTAATTTTTTAAAACTAGTCTGAAGCTCAAATAGAAAGGACTAAATCCATTGAGATATTTAAAAGCTGAAGAACTCGCTGCAGCTCTAAATTCCCAACAGGGAACAACAATAAGTCACTGGTTAAAATACATGTTCCAGCTACAACTGAAAGGAACTGAAACTCTTCATCACGAGAACTGACTTTCAGGTACAATGGCAAAACAGCTCAGTGAAAAGAAAGAAAGTCCAGCTGGTTCCACACTGAATGTGATTCAATCACTATGAATATGGGAGATTTCAGTTATCTCACTAACTTGGATCAGAGAAATAATCAGAGAGCTCCAGTCCATACTGAATATTTCACTTTAACTAATAAAAAGTGTTTCATGATGGTGATTAATCAATGAGGCCAAATCAACCAGATCAGAGGAGATAAACATGATGTCGCATCCAGGATGCCTCCAACAACCTCCATTGTTTCACTGCTGTGGTTCTGCAGAACATCCAACACACACCGCTTCACATATGAACACAGAAGGTAGAAACAGCTCACCTCTCTGACGGTGGAGGTCCAGGAGATTTAAAGTGAAGGATGTGACCCATTGACCCGTCGCTCTTAAATGAAACGCAGCTGGGTTCTGGTTCTGGTTTGAGTCTCTGATGGATCCTGATAGAAACATGAGGATTAAAACCCATTCTGTGAGGTTCTGTTTACATACCAGCCAACATTTCCATCATGGACCCATCTGGACCAGAACCGGGCTCAGGCTGGTGATTCTGTCCATCTGTGTCCTGCTGGAGCCCAGAGCTCTGACCAACAAGCTGCTGTCACTCAGCTGCTTCTGCATCACTGACTTGCTGTCTGGAAGAAACACTGATACCAGGCTGAGCTGCTCTGTTCAGTCTGGATGAAGCAGCAAAGAGGAGCAGCAGCAGCTTCATCACCACGTCTGTTTTGGCCTGATATAGTGAACGCTGTGTGAAAAGGGCTGTGGACAGTTAGAGATGGTGACCTCACCTCTGACCTTTGCTCTGGCTCTCATCTTCCCCACACAGAGTGGTTTTAGAGGGAGGGACTCCCTCCTCTCTGTCCTCACACTGATCCATGCTGCTGAATTCACATCAGCTCACACACACTTTCTAGCTTCACCTGCAGAGGAAACACACATCATTCATCAGCTCTGATCATCCTTTACATCATTAGAGCTGGAAAAAGACCAGCTGCTCCTCCTCTGATTGGCTCTTCTCTGCTTCATGTCAGTGTCAGTTGGATGCAGTCAGACAGCAGAGAGGCAGAGGAAGCTGCATCAGCTGCTGCACTTCTACCATCAGTCCACTAGATGGAGACACGGAGCTACATTTACATTCACTGATTCACTGTAACTGAAGACCAAGGACTATTTTATTTCTGAATAATCCAACTATACAAGTGGATTATCTGCTCCAAAGGTGAACAATTTAATAATCTGACTGAATCAAACATTATTGTCTATTTTGACATTACTGACAGAAAGCAGCAGGAAGCTGTCTCTGACTTTAATGGAGGAGACCAGAGTTTGATTCCAGGAAATAAAAACATGAGTTTGTTCAGAAAAGAAAACAAAGAAAATCAGCTGATCATGTTATTTAATTTCAGTTCATCAATAATCTAATAATCCTGTAGATTAAAATCCAGCCAGCACAGATGAAACTTTGAGCTGAAATCAGAAGTGAACATTTTCTCCAAATCAGAGAGAAACAAGCAGGAAAGTTCCTGAAGACAAAGTTCAAGTAGGAAACAAAACAAACTTACAGATTGTTCAAACGGTCCAAAGAGTTGAAGATCATCTGAACAGACTGAGATCCACCAGAACCACGATAGAACCGGACTGGGTTCTGTCTAAACACGGTGAGATCAAAGTGAAATAGAAAAAATAGATACTTCTGCTAACTGTACTGATGATGCAACACTTTCTGTTCCTTTCTGGTTGAACTGAGGAGGAAGAAAGGAAACGAAATGAGTTTCTTCTGTTTATTAAATCAATGTTTAGTCTGCAGGAAGACATATCTTCCTGCAGACTAAATCTATCAGCTGATTATTGAAACAGCTGATAGATTTCTGTGCTGCTCTCTGCTTCCTGCAGAGAGCAGCACAGTGTGAGTCTGTCTGTCTGTGGGGACAGGTGGACACAGAGCCAGGTCATCCAGACTGAAGCTAATGCTAATGCTAACACCTCACCTGACTGCTGACTGACCCTGGACAGGATGGAGAGTTACAGCCAGCCGAGAACTGAGAGCTGTCTGCTTTTCTCTGCTGTGGAGCCATCAGAGAATCAGAGACGGAGCAGGAAGCAGCAGCTTTGCTCCCTGAGGAAACATCTCCTCTGCTCCAGCCTGCAGCTGCAGCAGGAGAAGGAAACACAGGAGGAAAACTGCAGAGCAGCATCATTTAGAGGAGGAATGGAGAACTGAGGAAAAACTCAGAGATTTTCCCCAAAGTGACTTCATGTCATCCACGTCTGAATCCCTGGGAGCTTTTAGGCTGCAGCTGAACTTCCAGCAGCACTGAAGCACTCAGTGGAAGCCAAAGGTCACAAGGAACTTCAAGAGCTGGAGAAAGAGAAAGAAGTTCCCAGATAGCAAAATGTGAGTGAAGCAACGTTGAAACGTTAGGCAGAAACACTGAATCCACGTTGAAGCCTGACATTGAAACAATATTGAAAGTGGTCAGCAACTTACATGTTGACAGTGGCATTAGAAAGATTAGAGTTTCAACCATAACTGACACTATATCAATGTCGAGTTAATCTGAATGTGGATCTACATGCACATTTGTGTTGATTTTATATTGAATGAAAGTTAAGGAATCAATGTTGATTCATGTACATTTTTTGGTCTGATAGGTTTACATCACATATCAAAGTTTCTTCACTGGTGTTAAATGCACAATATTGTTGGCAGACGATGGGTATTATGTCGTTCAAAATTATCTTAAATTACCATATTTAAAAAAAATGCATGTAAACAAGCTTGAAAAATGATAACATGACATTAATATTAGATTTTATTTAATGAAACAGGGATAGATCTGTTAATTACGTGAAATTCAAACTACAAAAACGAACAGATGCATCATGGGTAATGTAGTGCTAAACGGATGGACAGACTTAATACTGGAAGCAAATATACAACAGGAAGATGTAACATTTTATCATTTCTGGAAGAGGTTGAAGTTTCCAACAAATCATTCAGAAAAGTTTCAACAAAAAAACAGATTAAATCCATGAATCTGAAAATGTGTTTCTATGTGAAAAAGACAGACATGTAGAGACTGAACCGTTTCTCTGACAGGAGAAACTTTAGACTCAGCACAGAAACATGGAAGAACCAGAACTGAACAATGGGAAACCAAATCCAGGAATCAGAGGTTCAGTGAATGTGGTGTTGAAGGTGAATCAGAGAGTTAAAACCAGACAGGATCCTCAGCTCTCTTACAGGGACAGATTTCCTGAACTAGAATAACCTTGAAGATGCTGTTTTTAATGGAAGTGGCTCAGATATCCATGAGAAGAATAATAAGTATGGAAACATGGAAAAGTTTCTGTTAGAAACTTTTCTGTAGCTCCATTTGGCCGCACATAGAAAGTAGGAATAGATGTTTCAAACTGCTCTGAAGAATCATATTAGTCCAGAGTTTACAAAATAAAAGGATGTTCTATGGAATCAAAGGCCTTGTGAGAATCCAGGAATAGTATCAAACTGATATCTAGAACCAAATCATGGCTGCTTGGATGGTTCCAGCTGAGGCAGGAGACTTCCTCTGCCTTCCTGCTGGTTGAAGATCAGCCTGGTGGTGGCGCTGTATGGCAGCCTCTCCTCTGACAGTGATCCCCAGGGCAGCTGTGGCTACTATCCAGTAGCTTCCTCTCTGTAGATCTAGTTTGTTGCTGCAGTCTGGTCCAGTCCTGTGGATCATCCACACCACACAGTGATGGACGAACACAGGACAATGAGGCTGAGGGGTGGGAGAGTGGGGAGAAGTTCACAGTCCACCATCTCAAGCTGCAGTGGGCGAGGCGATCCACCATGACACATCTTCATGTCTTCATGGACCCGCAGGAGAAGGACTATCACATGGCCTTCCTGTTTCCAGTTCTGCTTCCCGTCAGCTCGCAGGAGTTTCTTATAATAAACTAACTGTCACGAGGTGGTGGTGAGGGGAGAACGCTGAGACCCAGGTAAGATGATAAATAAGATGAATTTAATGATAAC
>NW_015113759.1:84332-85717 GCF_001443285.1 Poecilia latipinna
TAATGATAACGCTCAGAAACAGCCCAAGGCAGGCAGCACAGCAGGGAGACAAGCGCACAGCTAAATGCCAGTAGCAACTGACTACAGGACAAGAAATGAGAGCGAACACAAACCAGGACTTGGCAGTTCCACTGGAGAGTATTGACAGCAAAAGACACACGTAAAACAAGGACCCGACAAGAGACAAAGACAACAGGTGGGTTTAAATACACAGGGAGGGTAATCAAGGGAACGAGACACAGCTGGGATCAATCAATGGGGAAGACGCAGAGACTCACAGGATAACAATAAACACAGAAAACTACGGATCATGACACTAACACCTGTGTCTGGTCTCCAACCACAGAAGCTAACCTCAGTTTGAGGCTTCCTGTTTCGCTTTAACCCAACCATTTCCTCCCTCCATCCAACGACAATCATATTCAATATATTAGAATATACAGTCGATGTTAGTCAGATTAAAATGTCCTTTTGAAAAAGAAAGGCAACTTTTAAACAGCCAGTAAACAAATGCAAAACTATATTACTCACAATGTACAGGGGATTAACACAAATATGTACAACAGAAATGAGTTTCTTCCTTCTGTTTTACTATTTCCATTGTTAGTAGATTATTATTATTTTATTACCATTATTATCAATCAATCAAGTTTATTTTACAGCACATTTCAGCAAAGACTATTCAAAAGCACTTTACATCATAAAAACATGACAATAAAAAGCCAATAAAACATCATACAGTCACCAATTTCTGAAAAAGGCAACATTACATTTTGTTGAGCGCCATCATCGAGATCATCGAATCCAGTCAAATATGTCGGTCGATGTTCCATTAATTATGGAGCAAAAGGAAACAGCTGGGTTGTTTGTCTAGAAAATCAGTGTTTCAGCAGGTTTTCAGTTTCCTGGAAGTTTGTTCCAGATTTGTGATGCATAGAAGCTGAATGCTACTTCTACATGTTTGGATCTGGTTCTGATGCAGAGCAGAACCAGAACCAGAACCTGAGAGGTCTGGAAGGTTGATACAAGACGTTCAGTGATTTATAAACTAACATATTTTAAAGTCTATTCTCTGAACTGCAGTGGAAGGACTTTCATTAGTACTATTTTATAAATATGTTTTTGTTTATATAAATACTATGAAATTATAAATACAAAATTAAAAGTATAAAAGTACTTTTACAAGTTTATATAAGTATTTTATAGTGTGTACATTGGACAGGAGTTGGTAATTAAATGACTGTATCTCCAGTTGTTCACAGTTGTCATTACTACTATTATGGGTTTGTTTTAATGTAATATAACTTATTTGTTAGTTTTTTCCATCTTCCATCTTCTTCCGCTTATCCGGGATTGGGTCGCGGGGGCAGCAGCTTCAGAAGGGA
>NW_015113759.1:89933-100385 GCF_001443285.1 Poecilia latipinna
ACCACAGTAAATTGAGCAGGCTTATTAATACCACAGCAAGTTTTAAATTACAATTTTCTGATACCGAGTTGGTAAGTGATATATTTCACTAAACTGAGATAAGGGATAGGATTAAATAAGTATTTACTTCTTTCTACTACTTTTCAAACAGGAAATTAGTGGTAAGCTAATTACTTTGTTCTGGGTTGTGTATACACATTTTATCCTGTCTTACTGGTTACTTGCTGTCTTTGTTTTTAAAAATCAGTTTCAAATAAATACTTTTCCACATTTCTGTTTTTAAAAGTAGTTTTTTCATTGGTTTGATATAATATTCAAATTTTAAATGTCATATTTTAATTTCCTGTTAGAAAATCATCATGATCAAGAGAAATAAAGGTGTTAAAACATCTGTCTTGTTGTAATTAATAGTTTCCCTTGGTGATGGACTTACTGAAATAAATGAACTTCTCAGTAACAGTCTAATTTATTGAATGGGTTCATCAACCTTAATGCAGACCTGGAACACAGATACTGTAATTCTCAAGCTTTAGATCGGCTTACTTAGAAATTTACCAAGAAAATTCATGAGAATCCAAAACTTTAATGTTTCTGGTTAAAGAGAACAGAAGAGGATTCTGTTAGCACATCAATTTAATAACAAATCAGACAGGAAACAAAAACCACAAGCTTCTTATTTCTATTAATATGCATCATGAGAACAAAATGAGGAGGCTGATAAGGAGCTGAAGTCATAAACAGCTGCAGAAACATGTCTCCACAATACAAACAGCTTCATTCGACTATTTATTATTTTCAAAGCAAAGTTTTTATTATATGAATTATCTGAGTTTCTCTCCTCTAAAGCAAAACATTCCTGAAGTAAATCTAAGCTTGGTTATCCTCTCTGGTTCTGCACCTACACATCCGGTTCTGCCAAAAGAACCAAACAACAAGACCGAACAGAACCAGGAGAGCCACAGATCTCATCAGAACACCCAGAACATCAGAGATGAAGCTGCAGAGTGGAGGGAAGACCAGGATGTGCAGAGGTCCGCTCTCCTTCTCACTGATCGGGTTCTGAATTTTGCAGATGATCTTTTCAACCGATGACATCTGAATCTTTGTGAGCATCCAGTCCTGTCCTGATTCCTTCCAGGCTCCATCTTCTCTCAGCTTCCAGAAGTACTGAACGGGTCCAGAGTCTCTGACGTCTCCATTGCAGGTCAGGTTGCATGAGTCCGAGTTCTTGTAGCAAGTTGTTGGGTTTTTCAGAACCACTGCAGGTTCAGGGAGAGGCTTGATCCCCACAGCGTTAAAGCTGACAGGAAGGACCCTGTTGTTGATCTCCACCGTGAACTTCCCGTCGTCAGATTTTCTCATGTCTTTGACAGTCAGTACTCCGGTGGTCAGGTCCACGTTTGTTCGGCCTTTTAAGTCACTCAGATATTCCAGAGGAACCGAATCCTTTATGTATTCAGCTACAACGTTCCCCTTATGCTTCCAGGTGATGCTGGTGATCTCACCAGAGGACATTGGGTTGAGCGTCAGAGTGCCGCCGATCTCAAAGTATTTATCCTCCTGAGCAGCAGCCTGCAGCGCCAGCAGCAGCAGCAGCACAGCAGCAGATCGAACCTCCATGTTCTCAACTGTTGAAACGATGACAGAAACACCCTGAAAGGACCAACAGCGGCTTAGAGCCACATCCCCTCCAAGCTTCCTGTTCTGGTTTCTGATACATTTACCTTTCTGATGACTACAGGAGAGCTGCTAGTGACTACTCACAGTTACTGGAGTAACTTTTTTTTATTACAAAGTACCTTTAGGAGTATTTTTATGACACTTTTTATTTTTACTTCCATAATATTTTATGAAGTCTCACTACTCTCAATTGAATAAAATGAATGGATACTCTACAAACTGCAAGTAACTTCACTGAATGAAATCAAACATTTTAATCAAAAATGTTCTGGATTCAGTCTCAAACTCAGTTTATGTTTAAGTGAGACCTCCTGTTTGTACACAATCTTTGTTGTTCTGTTATTTTCTATTTGGAGATCAGGTGAATATGCAGTAACCTGTATATATCAATGGAAGTATTTTACCCTCTGCACACATTACCATATGTATTAATTTAATACATTTTATTTTGAATAACTAATTTGGAAAACTTTGTTCTGCCTGAATGTTGTAAACGTACCCATGTTGATTTTTGTTCGTCTAAAACATGAGAATTTACACATAACTTCACATTTTTGTCAGAATGATTATGATGACATCATTTTAAATATTAAATCTGATTTGACTTGAGTAGCTTTTATCAAATACTTTAGTTATTCAGATGGCTACTTTTTACTTTTACTTGAGTAAAATTGTTTTGAAGCTATCGAGTACATTTTGGTTCCTCTACTCACCTCTGATTGCATCTGTGATGTAGCAGAAATAACCATAAAAAGTCTTCATGTTCTGCCTGGTAACAGTTTTTATCTGTCAGATTATCCTGGAGGTGTTTTAACAGCAGCAGATGGACTTCATCACTTCAACCACATTAGTTTGTTTTTAGACTTCCTGCTGAGCATAAAGTCCTGACTGTAGTATTTAACCCACAATCCCACTGCAGAGCTTCAGCTTGAAACATTCACAGTTCAACTAAATAACTCATTGGAAAAAAAAACAAGAAAAAGACACCAAGTCTGCCTAATGTGACTCAGATCTAAATGGATTCATTTAAATCGCTACAGGAGGTTCAACATTTTCATGGTTTAGGTTTTACTGTTTGAGGCCTGGGTCTGATCACATGACATGAGCATGCTCTCTGATTGGCTGAACCTCACTGGGGGCTTCACATTTTTCATTTAATAATCTGATACTTTCAGGTCCGACTGTCATATTTTAAGGCCCTGATACAACAAACCAGGCAGGTGTTAGAAGGTCAGAGAAACGTTTACTCGTCACTGAAAAAGAAAAAAAATACAACAGACAAATAATATTGGCAGTTTCAACCTAAAATACAGTTTAATGTTGAAAATACATAATTAAATAAAATTACTCTGCACAACAAAATACAAACACACAGGGATAGATGACTGCTAAGTCAGAAACAAGAGGCAAAATGCTAATTGTACAAAAGACTATTTGTTTTCAGCCTTTAGTTTTCTAAAGGTTTTATATGTAGTATTTTTATAAGTCAGTGAAGCTCCAGTTCCTGCTGTCTGGATGTCCTACCCACACATTTCTTTAAGAAAGTTCTGCCTGTTGTTGCTAATGATCTGATCCAAATAGTAACTCATCGCTCTCTTCAGGTGTTTTATCCCAGGCTTTGAAAACAGCAGTTATCAAACCACTGATAAAAAAGAACAATCTGGACAAATCACTACTGCAGAATTACAGGCCGACCTCTGACCTCTGTCACCATGCCAACACACTGAGGAGAGATCTGATTGGCTGCTGCAGGTCGTGTGGTTATCCAGAGGAGAGCAGAGGGAAGCAGTTTCCCCCTGATGAGGTTTGTCAGCAGAACATCCACTGAGCTGGACTCTGTAGCCTCAGTCAGGATCTCCTTGTTGTGGAAGTCCAGAGGAAGTCTGCTCTCATCCAAGCCATCAAAGATGAACAGAACCTGGAAGTGTTCAAAGCTGCAGATTTCCTTGGTTTCAGTAAAGAAGTGATGAACAAGTCCCACCAAGCTGAACTTTTTCTCTCTCAGCACATTCAGCTCTCTGAAGGTGAACGGAAATATGAGCTGGATGTTCTGGTGGACTTTGTCTTCAGCCCAGTCCAGAGTGAACTTCTGTGTTAAGACTGTTTTCCCAATGCCAGCCACTCCCTTTGTCATCACTGTTCTGATTGGTTGATCTCTTTCATGTTGGACTTTAAAGATGTCTTCTTGTCTGATTGTTGTTTCTGGTCTGTGAGGTTTCCTGGGTGCTCTTTCAATCTGTCTGACCTCATGTTCATCATTGACCTCTCCAGTCCCTCCCTCTGTGATGTAGAGCTCTGTGTAGATCTGGTTCAGAAGGGTTGGACTTCCTGCTGTAGCGATTCCCTCAAACACAGACTGGAACTTCTTCTTCAGACCAGATTTAAGTTCATGTTGACAAACTGCAGCAAGATGCTCTAAATAACACAAAAAGTAAAATCAGGAAAGAAAGAAAATAATCTTCTTCAAATTATTTTGATAACTGTGGTTCCATCTCGTTATTAAATGTCTGATTTCTCCATCAGGTTAAATCTTTGTAGAAATCTTTACTGCTCTGCAGACGGTCTCTAACCAACCACTGTCCTTTGTCACATGTGACAGAAAAAAATATCAGCTAAAATCAGAATTGGCAGGTCAGACATTTTAAAGATCAGTAGTTGACCAGTAAAATATTTCTGATAAACATTACCAAGAGACATAAAAACATACTTTTGTCTTTTTTGTCTTCTTCTCTCCCTGAAGGATTAGTCCCTTTTTACAACGTTGTTTTGCTAACTTATCTTCCACTGGTGCTTTGGAAGTTTGGATGCTCTTTGCACATTGCATGGCAGGTCATACACCTGGTGAAGCATGACCTACCACGGCCACCAGGGGGCACCAACGAGCGATTTATTTTTTTTGATGTCCATATAAACAATGATTTCTACATAATCAAAGGTCCGTAAAAAAATTTAAAAATCAGCTCCACTTCGGGGCCCTAAGCAACAGCTTGGTTTGCTTATGCCTTGGGCCGGCCCAGAGTGCTTGCAGTTTATCAGCTTGTTCTCTAATAGTTTGTTTCTGACATACAGCAGGTTCCACCCTGATGTCCTTCAGCCTGATCACAACTCAACTTTATAGGGGGGCACTTCCTGTTAGTCGTCCAGTCAGATCTGAAGTGAGATTTTATTTCCTGGCTTGGTTCCCAGAGCTCCAGGTTGAGCTGCTTCCTGAGCTGCATGTCACCGCTCTGTGTTGAGCCGTTTCATTTCCAGAACCTGCATTTATCTGGATATTAACCTCCAGAGAAATCTTCATTTCTCCTGCCTGAAGTTTTTGCATAATAGTGAGCTGGTCGATTATTGCATTCAACTTATTCACATTATTTTAATGGAAACACTTCATTTGTGAAAATCAGAAAAGATTTGCGCAGATTTGTAATGGAAACGCTGTTTTGTTTCAGGCTGAACATATAAACATCAGTATCCGTATTTTTCTTCAACGTTTATTGTAAAATGTTTTTACTTTTGTTTTCTCGTTAATCCCTGAGCTGCTTCACATTAACGATGGATGGAGTCGACCCACCAGTTCAAATCCACCCGTCATGTTTACCCAGCTCTCCTTACTGGTCCGGTTCGGCCCACTGACTTCAAACAAACCCAAAACCTCAGGATCAGAGATTCCCACAGCATGACACCTGCTTTACCGTGCTTCAGTGCAACTGCGACAAATTCAGAGGTTTGGGATTAATGTTGATTCATCCAAGGCAGATAAATAAAGAAATTATCTATTTTTAAACTGATGATTTTCTACTCATTAAACCACAAAGACAAAAAAACAACACAGGAAGAGAAAATTAATATTTTTACTCAAAGTAAAACCAAAGATCCCTGTAGATACAATAACATCCATTTAGTAATATTTTATTCATCTCAGTATTTACAGAGTAAAGAAAGGCTGTCAGGAATGTTGTAGTGTTTTTAGTCCAGGAGCTTCGATCCCTTTAAAAATCCTTGATTATTATTAAAATGAACATAAATCCGACTCATTTACAGGTTTTACTTCTCTGGTGATTTTCTTTATGATTCAATCAAACAACTGACTAATTTAGCAGTTTATCCATCCTTACTGGAAAAAAAAAATCAGGATTTAACATGTCAAAGTTTATCAGAATTTACTACAAAATTAACTTTAAAATAATTAGGGTTGGTCCCATAAATGTGCAGATTTAAAGTGCAGAGATTTTCTCACCTAGGAGAGTTAGAGATGCTGTAGAATGAACCAGGAATTCGTCTTTAGAGGCTTTTATCAAAAATTATAGGTTTTTATTCCAATTTTAGGATTTAATCAGTAGGAAAACTCAGATAGTTTGAACCCTAAACCTGATGTTGGGCTGATTTCTGGCTGGGAAACTGACATTTTACAGAATATCAGGAAGTAAACAGGAAGTAAATAAATCTATTATTGGTCGTTTTCAGAATATTTGAGGATGAACATGAATGCAGCAAAAACAAAATATTACCAAGTATTTCGGTCTAGTTCTAGTGCAAATATCTTTGAAATATGATTAAAGTCACTTTAATATTGATGGAAACCAATTAGTTACTCTGGCTGAGTATTTCACTTATGTCAGCAAAATGCCATTAATATCTGTATCTTGCTGAAGGTTTAAGTGTAAGTTAGTTTTGTCTCGTTTCCAGTGAACTGAGACGTTTGGACCAGAAACCAGACAGGAATCCTTGGTGACATTTGGAGTTTTAGAGTGTTAAACATCAGAGAGGCACAGTTATTACCAGCCACCGTTTCTTCCTCAGTTCAAAATGAGTTCAGGTAGAAAAATCGACCGGAGTTCAGGAAAGATGTGAAAACCCAGAGTTTCCATCAGAATCACATTTCAGCGTGTAAACGGGTCAGAATCCAGATCTACATGCTGCGGCTTCGCTCTGATAGCTTCCACATCGTGACTCGGCATCGCCTCTGTTTTAAAAATAATCTGTGATCCAGTTCAGTTCCTGACCTGCTCACTGTCGGCCACCAGGGGGCAGCAAAGCTTGATTCATATAAAATGGAAAATATTAAACATCACTTGATCTTCACCTGAGCTGCCAGGTGTTACATCATCATCATCACTTTCACTGAAAGTGAAGAAAGTTTCTCTAACGGATCAGAACCACGACCCGGTTCAGATTAAAGCTCTGCTCCCAGCAGATCATGTTTCCCAGCTGATTCTGGGTTCAGTGAACTTTGACCTGGCTTCATTCAGAGCGACGGCCAGAGGAATGTTTAAAGTTTGTGCTTCACTTCCTGCCAGAGGCAGCAACACCTGGAGAGAAAAACCTGAGGAGGAACCGAGGAGAACCCGGCAGGCGGCGACCCGGAGACTCTCCGTCTTAAAGGGCCGGTACGCCGCGCTGACGCAGCCGCTCCCTCTGGACCGAAACGAAGACCAGAGCTTCACTGGTGGTTTGATTTCAGTTTTTTATCTTCATACAGCAGAGCCTGCAGAGAGAAACGAGAGTCTGGAGATAAAACTCTGAGCAGTTTCCTTTTGTTTTCAACGTGTGGAAACGATCTGATGATGATTTAAACGGGTCTGAGAGGATCCCTGAAGATGCTTTAGTGTTTCCCCTCAGCGTTTTGAAGGTTCTGGATCTGCAGCCTCACCTTGTTCTCCAGAACCCGGCTGCTGCTCAGCTCCTCCAGAGTGTCGGCTGCAGGTCTGTTCAGGGTCTCTGGCAGCAGGAGGCCCAGGCAGCCAGCAGACAAACCGCTCAGACAGAACACCGTGAAGGGCATGGAGGCGTGCAGCGCGCGCTGAAACACGAGAGATGTTTACACTACAGCAACACCTGAGGGACACAAACATACTGACAGAAACATCACTTATAACTCCTGACTGTTATGGGATGAATCACGTCTCCAGTTTAAACCTGAAAACTGCATTTAAATTGAAGAAGTTTTTTCTAATAGTGTCTAAATACTTTTGACTGATGACTAAAAAAAGACTGAATATAAATATTTACAATGAAAATCCCCAAAATTAACACTTTCACTATTAGCATGCTGTGCTAATGTTTAAATTGCATCAGGTGTTATCAAGCTAAACATCAGCACTCAGTCCTGGTGTTAGCTTTAGCATGTTAGCATGGCATTATAACAAGCTATGATCATCACAGTGTAAATATTTTGGTCTGACAGTAATTATAGTTTTCATTCTATTATTTCTGGACTGATGTTAGCATGCTTATATTAGCACTCACATGCTAACAGTGTAAAAATAATTAGTTTGGTTCTTCAGTGTCAGTATTCTAACACAATAGCAAGCGGTGAACTTGGTGTTAGCATGCTAACAATAGCAGGATGAAGCATAGAGAGAAGAAGGAAGTTTAAACCATTTTTTCTGTCTGACCAGACAAAGAGGAGCAGCAAAAGCAAAGGAGGTGGATTAGCAGAGCTAGCTAACAACTGATGGAGACATTCAGGACATGTTGCTGTGAAACATCATCTCTGCTGCCTGGATGTTGAGCCGTTAGCATGTCAGGACAGTCATGAAAGGATCAGGCAGCAACAGTCTTCAGTCAGAGGCATCTTCATACTGGCTGCAAGACTGACTGCTACCAAACGTCCTTCCTGAACACAGCATCACTGTCTGAAACAACTTTTAAATCACTTTGATACGAGTTATGACAACTTTATCATCAGCGGCATCATCTCTTTGTTTCAGACGCATAAGAAGGTCTGTAGTAAAAATATTTAAATTTTCCTTTGGAATTAAAAAAAAAGTATTTCTGATTTAACTGATACGGCAACTGTCTGAAAACAATAATTAGCTGTCCCTTTAAGGTTAGCATGCTAACACTATGCTAAGAATAAAGTTTTTATGTTGCTACAAGAAATGTTTTTCTTGAATCTTGATTATTTTTTAATCTTTGGGCAAATAAAAACTGCCCAAAACAACAAAGAGTATAAAATAAGTGAAATGATGTAAAAGCCGTTCAGCAGAATTGGAGCTGGAAGCTGTGGATCTTCTGTCTAAAAGCTTTTGGTCTTTTAGCACCATTTCCTTGGTGGCAGCAGTTCATGCCGAGTTCTGACGAGTCGCCAACCATAAAACTTTATATTTCATTATTTCCTATTATCATTTTCTAACAACAATCCAGGCAACTTGTTTGATTTCACTTCAGTGATTCCAAACTGCTGCGTCTTGGTTCCTCCAAGTTAAATCTTTATTTTTTAGTTTTGAGGTGAAAAATGCCGAAACCTAAACTGTTCCTATCTGCAGTTCTCAGAAGCTCCACCAGGGGTCGCCACATGCTCACGCTTCACTGCTGAAGGACGCAAATGGACTGGAAAGTCCCGAGATTTCTTTAGTTTCTTGGGTATTTTGGCCTCTGACCCAACATAGTGTTAGTGAAACTGTTTAATGAGATGTTAAAGTTATCTCTGAGGAAAAGTTGGCAAGTGCAGCGCCTTCAGATGGAGGTGTGGTCGGCTGTTTACATAAACATCTCCATGACAACGCAGTCCTCTGTAGTTTCTGACTCTAGAAACGTTACTGTGGTTCATTTTCAGCCTGAATCATCAGACTGGAGTGAAGCTGCAGCGTAAATTCATGTTCAGGCAGCTTCACCTGCTGACTCTGCATCTCTGCAGTCAAACACTTTCTATCTGCTGCAACCCAAGCTGCTGTCCTCGTCAGCCATGTTTCCAATCAGAAAGACGGTCCTCAGACCACCAGAGGCCAGCAGGTCAGTCAGGACATGAGTTGATGGAGTCCAGATGGTCGGAGGGAGAGCGACCACGCCCTGGAAAATCTGAACCGGACTGAAGGAGGAGGGCGGTTCTGATCTTAAACTAAAACTATCCTACCTGTGAAACAGCTGCCGGAAAGTCCATCTGCTGGAGGAACACAGCAGGAAATGGTGGTGAGCAGGAGAGAGAATCCGCCGAATGGCACGCGGCGCGTCGTCTCAAACAGACTCCTCATTTAAAACCAGCATTTAAAAGATTCCTGAACTGTGAGGAACTTGAATCTAACTGGGCTCGTGTCTCTACATGCTGCCAGTTAGCAGAGGAAGTGATCTGAAAATAACTCTGAGTTACTGAAAACACCTAATATGGAGCCCAGTGGAGGATCTGAAGGCATAAACTGAAAATATAAAAGTAAATAAAGATTAAACTGCGTTTTGCCTCTGGAAGATGAACCTCAGCTCTGGTCGATTGTGACCTTAAACAGTTTCTAACTTCCTCTGATGCATTTTAAGGATGTTATGAAAGTCTAAGAAGTGGAAGTGTTTAACAAAGTTTTCCATTATTGCACCATACCTTACATATTTTTAATATTTTCCCTTGAATCAAAAAATCAAACAGCTGAATAATCCGAGTCAAAAATCACCGTCACACAAACATGTTTGGGTTTATTTGGATCCATCTCCTGGTTTTCTGAACCATAAAATCAGCATCTAACACTTTATACCCATTTTAATAACTATATTTAATAACTATATCAAAGCATTGCTGCTGTTTTTATTTAGCTGCTGATCAACTCAAGGCAGCAGCTTCTTAAAGGAACAAGATCCGGTTCACTTATTTAAATAACTCAAAGACGCTGTTAGCATGCTAACAGTAGCATCACTGTCACGATGTTGAGTCATTAAATCATCATCTTTCCTCTGAAGTCAAAGGAAACCAGAGACAACATGACTGGAAACTGATGATGAACCTGCAGCTTCAGTCACTGAGAAAAAGGCAAGAAAAACATCAGGAGCATTTATTACAGGGAGAGAGAGAGAGAG
>NW_015113759.1:104706-106741 GCF_001443285.1 Poecilia latipinna
AGGGAGAGAGGGAGAGAGGGAGAGAGAGGGAGAGAGAGAGATAGATTTAGAGTTCTGGGTCCTCGTTTCCTCCAGCCCTCCCCTCCCAGTATGAAGGTCCAGCCCCAGTACAAAGTCTGACCCTGTTATACTGGGAGTTTCAGGGCAGAGAAGCAGAAAGCAGATGAACCCGATGAGGAAGAAACGCTTCAGTGGTTTTCTTCAGATTAAACAGACAAAATACTGAAACTAAAAGCTGCTGATCTGCAGTAGAACCGGATCAAACTTCAGCTCCGTTTTCCCTCAGAACCGACCAGAACCGACCAGAACTCACCATGGAGGGAACAAACGGCGCCAGGATTCCTCCGACTCGGCAGGACATGGAGCACACTCCCAACCCGGCGTTCCTGCAGCACAAACGGCTCATTTAACCTCTGACCCCTCCCAAACCGAGCCCAGGTGTGGCTGAACGCCTCCAGGTCACCTGATCACAGTCGGGTAGAGCTCTGAGGTGTAAACGTAGGCGATGTTGAACGCGGCGCTGACCATCAGCTTCCCCAGCAGAGCCAGAGACGTGATGCTCAGCAGAGACCCTGAGAGGAGGAAGGAAAGGAAAGGAGGAAAGGAAAGGAAAGAAGTTAAGTTTATTAGTACGTCTCATCTCAGCAACAAGGCAGGTCAAAGAGCTTTACATCATAAAAACATCAGTCAGCAGTGATGAAAGAAGCAATAATCATTACATTCTACCAAACAAAATCACACAAATGTGTTTATCGATGTTACATTTATTACTAATCAAGGGAAAGAAAGGAGGAATAAAAAAGGAAGGAGGGAATGATGGGAAAAGGAAAGTGAGAGAGGAAGCTAAACGAACGTCTGACGATTTCAGAATCTGCCAGGAAGTTTCTGTCAGCTTCTGAACAATTTCTAAAGAGGAACCAACATCGTGGCCTCTCTCCTCTTCCTCACTGAACATCATCATCATCATCATCATCAGACTGAGCCGTACCCCCCTGCAGCAGCAGGAAGCAGAACCTCACCTGAGTTCTCGGGGATGAGCGTGGTGCAGAGGCAGGCGGAGCCGGCCAGGAACAGGAAGCTGGACATGCTCTTCCTCCTGCCGGCCCTGAAACAGGAAACCGCAGCGGATCAGCAGAGAAGCCGTCTGTTATTATCAGGAAGGAGACCAAACGTCTCTGGCGGGTTCTATTATTATAGCTATAAGGCTAACGTTAGCATGATGGCTATCACTGGCACCTTGAGTAACTAGCATGTTGCAGCTTCCAGTAGAATCACCAGCATGTTGACCAATGTTGACTTACTTTGTAAAAATTAGCTAAAATGCCAATGCTAGCTTGATAGCTACTACTCATCTGTGGGCTATCATTAGCATGTTTACCGACTAGCATGTGAATATTCTGAGTTTTTGAGATGCGCCTGTAGAATAAAACATTTTTCCTTCAGGAGGGTCAGGATCCGTTACTGTTCACCCAGCCTCGTTAACTCTGGAGCCCCGCAGGGCGCCGGTCCGACTGGGGCACCGGTCCGACTGAGGGGCCGGTCCGACTGGGGGGCCGGTCCGACTGGGGGGCCGGTCCGACTGAGGGGCCGGTCCGACTGAGGGGCCGGAGCCCCACAGGCATGTCGGCTCACCAGCTCTTATTGATGAAATAGATGCAGAGCGGGTAGGCCGGCAGCTCCACCAGGCCGTACATGGCCACGTTAACGAAGCGACTCCCCGAGGTGGCGCTGGCTCCCAGGGTGAGGCCGTAATACACCAGGCTGCAGCAGTACCTGCAGCACGCACACACACACACACACACACACACACAGGTAGAGCGTTACCTGAGATCTGCTGAACGGGTCTCAGCTTCATCTTTTACTATCAGATCAGGAACATTGAACATCGGAGCTGGAAGAAAATTAACGGTAAAGAAAAACTTTCCTGTCCTGGAATAAAAAATGTGAGCAGGCCGAAAACACGAACTCTACTGTCTCAAAGGCCATTTAGCACTTAGATCCACACCCTGCTGACATCATGTCATCCAGCAGATGA
>NW_015113759.1:109463-122750 GCF_001443285.1 Poecilia latipinna
AATAAAACATTTTTCCTTCAGGAGGGTCAGGATCCGTTACTGTTCACCCAGCCTCGTTAACTCTGGAGCCCCGCAGGGCGCCGGTCCGACTGGGGCACCGGTCCGACTGAGGGGCCGGTCCGACTGGGGGGCCGGTCCGACTGGGGGGCCGGTCCGACTGAGGGGCCGGTCCGACTGAGGGGCCGGAGCCCCACAGGCATGTCGGCTCACCAGCTCTTATTGATGAAATAGATGCAGAGCGGGTAGGCCGGCAGCTCCACCAGGCCGTACATGGCCACGTTAACGAAGCGACTCCCCGAGGTGGCGCTGGCTCCCAGGGTGAGGCCGTAATACACCAGGCTGCAGCAGTACCTGCAGCACGCACACACACACACACACACACACACACAGGTAGAGCGTTACCTGAGATCTGCTGAACGGGTCTCAGCTTCATCTTTTACTATCAGATCAGGAACATTGAACATCGGAGCTGGAAGAAAATTAACGGTAAAGAAAAACTTTCCTGTCCTGGAATAAAAAATGTGAGCAGGCCGAAAACACGAACTCTACTGTCTCAAAGGCCATTTAGCACTTAGATCCACACCCTGCTGACATCATGTCATCCAGCAGATGATGTCATCTAAGATGAACAAGATGTTTCAGTCCAACCGTCTGTTAGGAAACAGCAGCAAGAGAAAAAACTGGAAAAAAATGAATTTATAAATAAAAACTCACATTTACAAAGCATTAATGCCAGGCTAAGGAAAAAAGTAACTTAGGAGACTAAAGTCACATCACTGCAAGAAAAATGAGTCTCAATAATACGAGAATAAAATCGTGTAAAAAAAGTAAAAAGTAATTAGGATAAAGTCATATTACCAGAATAAAATATGATAAAGTCACAAGAAACGTCTTAATGAGGAAAAGTCGCACCGATTCAAGACTGAAGTCATTTTATTAGAATAAAGTCTCAATAATACGAGAAATAAATCGTACGACAAAAAAGTCAAAATTATGAAAAAATAGTAATACAAGAAAAAAATCACAATAATAAGAGAAAGTGATCATTTTATAAAGTAAAACTAAAACTGATTTCCTGAATCAAAACTAAAACTCGTCTCAGTTCCACATCAGAGGCTCATTTATCTGGACTGAGGGTTAAAATGGCCCAACAGAACCGGCGGCCGGGTCCGATACTCACCACACGTACATGAGCACCATCGTCCTGAGGCGCAGCACCGGATGGACCGCCAGCTGCAGGACGCCACCCCGCCTCCTCGCCGGGCCGCCGGGCCTGGCGGCGCCGACCCGCTGCAGAACCAGGCTGGTGGCGTTGCTGCCGTTCCTCAACGCCATGAAGCGCAGAACCTGAGATTACAAACACAAGATGTCAACATTTAGTTTAAATTAAAGACGAGAAACCTGCAGAGTCATCGGGTTGGTTCTGAAGAGGAAATGGTTCTGAAACCCGAGATCAACTTTATTCACCTCTAAAACCTCAGAAACTGTTTTCTAACTTTACTCTGGATGGAACCGCAGAACAAACATCACCCAGAGAGAAGCAGCCCGTCTTCAACAAAAACGATTTAATCACCGATACTGTCGGTTTTCAGGACCCGAATGCTCCGGCTTTAAATGCCCTGGTTACAAAATACAGAAAATAAATAAGAAACTTAAAAGCTTACCACACAAGAAAATAATGAATAGCTTAATAATTAAAGAAAAAATAGAGATTAAGAAAAAATATGTAAGAAAATTAAGTATTAAGAGAAATGAGAGGAGAAATTTTATTTTAATAAATATAAGAAAAACAACAAGGAAATTTAATAAGTAAATAAAACTAAAGAAAACTAAATAAGGAAAATACAATTAAACAAATACATCAGAGCTTTATTTATTTATAATCAAATAAATAAGAAAAGCATAACAAATTGATGGATATATATATAAGAAAGTTTCACTGGAAATAAAACTAAATTTAGAAAATAAATTAAAACTTATGTTTCTCCTGAATGTTTTTAATAAAATCTCATATTTATTTCTTTGTCTTGAAATGATCAGCATAAATCAATCTGAACTGAGTGAATCAGCATTTCTCAGCCAATCAGCTAATGGATCTGCAGAGACTGACTGATGAACATCAGGGAGGTTTGCTGCATCACCGCAGCTGCCGCAGCTTCTGCCGCAGCTTCTGCCGCAGCTTCTGCTGCAGCTTCTGCCGCAGCTTCTGCCGCAGCTTCTTATCATTAAAAACAGTTCAATCTTGAGCTGGAATCCACTGACAGACCCTCAGACGGCGTAAAGAACGTCTGGCTGGAAGCAAACCTTCCCATAATGCCTTGCAGGACGCAAACAGACGACCCGGGTCAGAAACAAGAGAGGAAACAAATCCTTCATTCTGCTCCAACGCCTCAGTATTCAGCAGAAACACCTACGAGAAACCATGGCAACGAGTCAGGCGATACACACACACACACACACACACACACACACACACACACACACACACACACACACACACACACACACACACACACATTCCTGCTGTAGGAGGAGGGCGATGATGAATCTGAACGCTGATGCAGCCGCTTCTCCACAGGACAGATTGTCACATTAGAGGTGAATTTATCTCAAACAGGAAGTGACATCACTCCCTCAGATCACTGCATGAGTTTCCGTCACAGACCAAACGAACATAACTCACAGGAAACCCCCAACCCACACTCAGAACCACTGTGATCCAGTAGTCGGGTTCTGAGGTATCAGTGGCCATGTTGGGACTTTCAGTGTTGCATTCAATGACAGCTGGGAAATACCACCGTTCCTCATTCTCTCAGCTCTTTTTTGGAGAGAGGAAATGTCAAAATAACGACAATGTCTCTGAGATTATGGCAGAGGAAGTGACGTCATGATGTGTGTGTGTGTGTGCAGGAAGTGACATCACAATGCGTGTGCAGGTGTCCGCACCTCTTCGGCTCGCTCCGTCTGTCCCTGAGAATAAAGCCAGCGAGGAGATTCTGGAAGAGTTCTGCAGCAAAACACAGACAGGACGCACTAATCAGCAACAACAGAAATCTAACATGCAGATTTTATTCTATTAAAAATCTCACAGCTTCACTGCGATTTTCCGACGATCCAACAGCAGGAGAAAGAATTCAAACCCAGTAAACTTTTCCATATTTGGCCTTTCAGTTTTTATTCATCGTTTTAGTTGTAAAAAATGTTTTGAATCGTATAATTTTCTTTCTGCTTCACAGTCATATTACACTTTGTGTTGGTCTGTCACATTAAATTCAAATTAAATATATTTATGTTCATGGTTGTAATGTGACACAATATGGAAAAATTCAAGTGGTGTGGATACTTTTGAAAGTTTGGGATTAAGTTGCATTTAATCTGCAGTATTTTTGAACTGAACTGAGTTGTGAGGCCGTTTCCTCTGAATATCTGAGATAAAAACAGATCAAAGCTCTGAAACCAAACATGTCTGCATCCTGTTTGTTTCACACAACAGCTTCATCTCCCTTCATTCAGATTTTATTTTCATTCAGGCACGTTTCATCTCCTCTGGCACCTCAACATGCAGCACAAATAAACTCTATAAATGAAATGAACCCAGAAACATATTTTAATGCTGATGCTTCAAACAGGCTGAAAGGAGCTTCAGCTCAGGACTTTAACCTCCAACCTTCGTCCTGAACTCATTAACATCAACGTTATTTATGGAAAAGGTTAAGCCAGAGTGCTGCTCTGGTTTCTGCAGAGACTTAGATAAATAAATCATAATCAGGATTAACTCAGCAATGATTTAGCTACTTATTTCTAAAGGCAGATCAAACCGTCAGAGAAGCTCATCTCACCTCTGAGGATCTCAGAAATCTGTTCCTCCAGGGTTGTAGATTTTAAGGAGAAGCGTTTCAGCTGCTTTCTACTCCAGATCTGAAGCTGCAGCGACCAACACATTCTCTCTCTCCGTTATTGTTTAGGCTGGGAAACTCTGAGGAAAGCCCAGATTAGTTCCACTACCTGCAGAGGATTTCCTCCTCCTCGTGAGTTTATGGTTTTAAACAGAAACCAAAACAGAAATGATGAATTTCCCAGCCTGACTCTGACCTTCAGTCACTCCCTGCCGTCATTCATGACTTCACTGAAGATCTGAACAAACCCTTAGTGGTTTATAAACTCTGCAGATGTTCCTCTTTAGGTTCACTTCCTTGTTTTTACAGAAAGGATCTGTTGATTTGGTTCAGAGCGGTCAGGACTTTACCAGGACTCTGGTAAAGTCCTGGTAATCTGTTCAAGGAACAGATTAATCCTAATCTGTTCCTTGAACAGATTAGGATTAAATTTTTTGTACAAAATTATTCTTCGATAATCAGGTTTTATCTGCTCAGTTCTGCCTATTTTGAGGTCTCTGTCACTTTAAATCCACATAACCTGCTGCTGGCCACGCCCCCAGCTCAACGTTTACACTCGTCAGATGCGCAATTATACAACCGTACATCGTTGAAAAGCGTCAGTAGAACCTGCAGCAAATTGTTTCTGGATGGCAAGTCAACAACAAAACACTCCTCGTTTCCAGCAGCCATTGTACAGCAGTAAAACCAGCTGACCAAACATGCTGGAGCTCAGTTTGGGTTGCTAGGTAACAGGTGTAGCTCTTCTGGGGCTGTAGGTTTTGGAAGATGTTTGATCATTTATCCAGAAACCACCTTGGTGTTTTTGAAGGGCTTGGGATGTTTTTAGAAACAGTTCAGACCCAAATGGAAGTACAAAAATGTGCAAATGTGAATTCTGCATAATAGTTTAAACTTCATGCTAACCTTGGACTTTTAAAGTAAAAATCACAGATTTTCTTCAAAATACTAGCTTAGCTTCACAAATTCTTACCTTATTATCAAAGGAAGTTGATATTTCAAATTCAAAAACACTTTATTGACCCCAAAGAGAAATTAAATCATTATGCAGCTGAGTTTCTACTCACACAGACAGCAGGAAGAACAGGACGCCAGAGGAGTTGGCCACCATGGCCAAAGTCCTCCAGGGCCGGACGAAGTAGCCCAGCGCTCCGAACAGAGCGATGCCGACGGCGAAGATCATGCTGGTCAGCGTCCCTGCAGAGACAAGCAGCTGCAGCTAACAGAGTCCAGGCAGCAGGGGGAGCGAGCGGGTCAGCGGCGCCGTACCGGTCATGGCCCAGTAGGACTTCCCCACGTACTCCTGGGTGAGGACGAAGCAGACGAGGCCGATGCCTCCGTTCATCAGCCCCACCAGGAGCCGAGAGGCGGCAAAGACCTCGTAGCTGGGCGCCAGGGCGGTGAGGTAACCGAACATCACTTCGAAGAACAGACCTGGGGGTCAAAGGGGGCAGAGCATGAGGAGGACCCAGCAGAGCCTGGAGGAGGCGCATAACTTAATTATTGATATCTGAAATAAAGGCTAAATCTGCTAAAAGCAGATTTTATGCTAAAACTGCCTGCCTTAGCCTCCTGGTTACGCTGCTGGAGTAAAACATCCCAGCTGATGATTAAACTCTGAGTGAAACTCCTCCACCTCGTGTCTGATCCCATCTGCTCGTTTATTCCTGCACTGAACCTTCAGCTGATTCCTGACACACTGGGATACAGCATTCCAGGCTGGGAGCAACGCGACAACCTCCAGCAACGATAAAGCAACAGGCAACCCTGATCCTGCTGGTCAAACCAACCTGATCCCCGTTTCCCCTCACCTGTCAGGTAGACGGGCCTCCGTCCGATCCGATCGGAGAGCGGCCCGAAGACGACGTTCCCCACCAGCAGCCCGGTGAAGAACAGCGACCCGGCCAGGCTGACCTTATAGGCCTGCTGTCTGATGAGAACCCACTGAGGCGCACAAGGACAGGAGGAAACCCGTTAAAGCCTCAGTGTTTTACTTCCTGTCTGCGGACATTCGGCTCTGCAGACCTCGGTGACGATGGAGTCCACATCCTCGGTAAAGATGACATGCTGCTGCAGCTCCCGGTGGCCAGACGAACCACCGTCCTGATTCTCGACCCGATACTCTGGTGTGTATCCGACCAGAACGATCAGCATGGACTGGCAGGCCATGTAGACCTGAAACACAGCACACCAGATCATATCCCCTACTCCAGCATTTCTCCAACCATACGGAGATTTAAAGATGAGCAGCAAAAGCAGTGCTTGGCACTTTCTTCAGTCAGAGGCTTCATCAGGTTGATTGCAGCACTGACTGCTCCCAGCATCAACATCATACCAGCAGAACCAGTTTCCTTCCAGAATTTTATGCTTTTTAATTTAAGACACTGAGCCTTAATACAAACTGTTCTTAGACCAATTCTTAGATTACGCAGATCTTCTTGACTGAAAGGAAACTGTTCTGATGGCTAATAAACCTTTAAATAGGTTTCATTTACCTTCATAAGGTCACATTTTAGACCGAAACGTTCATAAAACGGACACTTAGAATAAATTTACGCATTCTTATAACCAACACGACCTTATAGGTTTATGGTAAACTCGCCAACAGTCTGAAGTATTTATGGAAGATTCATTTCCACACCAGGGTCAATATTTGGATGTTTGTTGTTGTTTTGGGCTCATTCTGACAGCCACGTAGCGCTGCAGCTACTGCTAACGGACAGTTTCATGTCTGTTTTTTCTTTTGTTTTCTATTTAATCGTTTAAAATATATTTGAATGTGACAAACCTGCGCCAGAACCAGCACGGTGACCGCCCGCTTCTGGTACGGCCCAAACTCTCCAACCGTGTGGAAAGCAGTCTCTATATCCATGCCACCGAGGCCGAGCCGAGCTGGCAGCTAGCCATGCTAGCATCGCCGCACAAAGATGAGCTGCACGAGCAAGATAGTTAGCTTCTTTTACTTCCGGGTTCACTTCCTCGTAAATCTATTTGAATGTTTTATAAAGCTTCGGTCAGCAACACAGCTGAGAACTCAAAATGATATGCTAACTTAAATGTTTGTGCAGAGTTTTAGCGCAATATGTTGCGTCTGAAACCGATGTGAGCCAAAGCAAGAGTGTGCCCTACCTTAATTTCCGAGTTCGCTTCAGTTCAGCGTGAGTGACGAAATGAAATTTACTCAAGAAGGCACTTTACGTTACAGAGCAGTGGAAAAACGAATTATATGAGTATCCCAGGACAAACAGACATTTCCGGTCCAACACAAAAATAAACGAGTCGCTTATTCCTGTTGTTTCTTTTGTTGTTGTTGTTTTGTTTGCCTCAACTCTGGACACTGACAGTGTCGCCAGTCAGACATGCGTTACAGAGACTTTATATAAAACAGAGAAAATTATGGACAGCATCTTGTTAAGCTGCGTTAACCATAGAACTACGCAAATTGCTCTTGCAAAAATAATTCACTTAATGGAAACAAGCCAATTTCCGGGAAAATAAGGTACGTTTTTGGATTTAAAAAACTGCGCCAACATTAAGGTATCCAAATGAATGTACAGTATTTGCACAACTGCAACAGAAATACTTTTTGCGCCACACGAGTCAGGTGATCAACAGCTGGACGATACTAGCGAAAACCACGAGGAAGACGACAGGAATTAGTCTGACTTATGGTTGTAGTTGGTTGTTTTTTTTTCAGACAATGACCAGCTGGCTTCACCAGCGCTCTCACGGCATCGCACAGTTCATAAAAAGTTGTATTTAAAACATAACTCTTCTGTAAAATGGCTGGCTACAATTTCCCCAAACAACATGTAAGTGTTTACATCCATGATGTTTAATAACTTCTATGCATAGCTTATTGGGCAATTTACCTTTTGGGACGAATAAAGTTTTTTTTGTAATTCTTTTTTTAATTATTATTACTTTTCACGATGTAAACCAAGAACAAATGGCGGCTTCTTGATAAGTCAAACAACAAATGCTGCTCCAATTGCTAAAACGGCCACAAGCAGAATCGCAGGCAGCGGGACCGGACCGCTGCTGCTCTGGAAGGGTTTGCTCTGCTTCTCGCTGATTGGATTCTTCACTTTGCAGGTGTAGTCTGAAAACCTCTTGGTGTTCTTGGTAAAGGAAATGCTGAACGTCTTATTCCCCTCCTTCCATTGTTCCGTTTTTCCTGTCTTCCAGAAGTACTGGACGGGTTCGGCACCTTGAAACTGTCCACCACAAACCAGGGTGCAGTTCTTAGAGGTAAGACTGCTGCAGCCCTTGGGCCTCACGGACACTTCAACAGGGTAGCCGTCCAGCTTCCTGATCCCCGCGACGATAAAGCTGACAGGAAGCGTCTTGTGGTTGATCTCCACCGTGAACTCCCCGCTGTCAGACTGATTCACGTTGCTGATGGTCAGTACTCCGGTGCTCAGGTCCACGTTTGTTCGGCCTTTTAAGTCACCCAGATATTCCAGAGGAACCGAATCCTTTATGTATTCAGCTATAATGTTCCCTTTATGCTTCCAGGTGAGCATGGTGATGGCCTTAGTGTAGTTCGGGTTGAGCTTCAGAGTCCGGCCGATCTCAACGTAAACGGGCAGCTTCTGAGCCGCGACCGCCAGCAGGATCAGCATCAGGAGGGAGAGACCAGCCGTCACAGCCATGACGGAGCGGATCTATGGGGTAACCCGCCCTAAATGTCGACGTTTAACTTGAAGAACTCCACCCAGCCTGGGTTTGTGATCAAAATGGCGGCCGTTCTCCTTGGCGGTTGGAAAGAAACGTGACGGTTTGTATACAACGGCTCGCAGCTCGTTGAGTAAAACAAAAAATCTGTGTCATAGTTATTGGACTTTTTATTATTTTCTCTCTTTACTATTACCAAAATTGTGAAAAAATTTAAAAATTGCCTTTTTGTGTCCAAACATCCTTTGTTTGTTTGGTGATTTGGCGCTCAGATGCTAAATGTGACTGTGCAGTGAAGCCACCTAAAAATTAATATTGGACGTTTAAGTTATTAAAAGAGAGATCCACGGGCTCAGAGAGACATCCGGAGATGAAGCAGTCATGAACTTGCTTCATTTCTACTCTCTGACAAACGTTTCAACAAGATTTAACTCAGAAATTAAAGTTTATGAATCTAACAAAAGATAAGTTGAAACATTTAAGTTCAATAATGTTGAATTGTGAGTTTTAACTTAATGCTGTAATTTAAACCAAATATTTATTTCACAATAAGAAAAATCTGTCCTTGCCTAGTTAAACAGCATACATTTCTCTATTATTTTACTCACAATGTCAAGATAAATAATTATTTTACTTTAGAATAATATAAATCCTTCTTTTCAAATTGCATTAACATAATTTCTGATCTTATAATACATTTTATTAAACATCACAAATAATTCTGCTCTAAAACATCCAGTGTGAACAGAATATTAACCTCAAACTGACAGTTAAATTAACATTTGCCTTATAACACAAGAGTCATCTCAGGATCTCAGGATACAAAAACCTGCCGCTAAGAACTCTGGGAAATAATTCACACTCCTGTGTTCTTTCACTTTTTCTTTTTTTTAGAGTGCTAACCTTAAAACTCTAGTTTAACTCTTGGAGGTTTGACAAAATTAATAAAAGGTTAACAACTATAAGTTTATCTTTCACAAATTTAGGTTCATAATCTAAAACTCACTAAATTTATTTGACTTAGAGTACAAGATAGTAAACACAACTAAATGTGGCTCAAATGTTTTACAGTGTCTGTGCGATGAGCGAAATTTGTCAAAAAATGGTTGCAGTGCCCTTGTTTCCTCTTTATTTATCAAATATGGCTTAAATTGCCAATACTTTGATGCCTAAAATATGTATTAATGAGCTACAACATTTAATTTACCTTTGGGATCAATAAAGTATTTTTACAAATAAATTATTTACATTTTTCACTCCCAACCAAGGAGATTTTGAACAAATGGCGGCTTCTGCATAAGTCATCCAACAACTGCTGCTCCGGTTGCCAACATGGCTGCCAGCAGAGGCGCAGGCAGCGGGACCGGGCCGCTGTTCGGTTCCGTCTTGAACGGGTTCGCTGTCGGGTCGCTCTCCTTCTCACTGATTGGTTCTTCGCTCTGCAGCTGAAGCTTTCCAAGCTAAGAGTCTCATTGTTATTAAAATGATCACATTTTTCCCCTTCCTTCCAACTTTCAGCCGATCTCGAAACATATTATCTATACTTGCAGCCTCCTATGGAGGACCTCCATATCCAAGAAAGAACTCGAGTAAAAAAATATTTTTTAAAGTTTACTCAAGTAATGAGTAACTGATCAAATTATCTTTTAATGTTAAAAAATTACATAATCAAAATAAAGTTAATGAGTTCGTGTTAGTTCTAAAATGACTAAATTAGTTTTAAGTGTAATCAATTGATGTTTCAGGCTAAAATGTCACTTTTAAAGCTGAATGAAACCGAGTTAAACGATTAATAGAAATCAGCAGAATAGTTTTCTTTCAGTCGAGAAACTAAATCGTCCAGAATCTCCTCGCTGGCTTTATTCTGAGAGACAGACGGAGCGAGTCAAAGAGGTAAAGATGCATCATGACATCACTTCCTCAGCAACACTCACCTCATCTTTACGTTTCCTCATCCTGATAAAAAAAAATGACACAATGAGAAGAGTGGCGATAGTTCCCAGCTGTCATTGAATGCAACACTGGAAGCTAAACAGTGTATCATTTGCAAGCTACGGGATATTGGGTACAAACCCATTAAATGTTCCTTGTAAGATTCAAAACTATGCAATTCATGCTCAAAGTAAGAAACCATCAACTTCCACACAATATTCAAAAAATGTTTTGTGACAATAGGGGATTGATCTGGAGAAGGAAATAAAAACAGGGTTTGTATGTCAGTATGTGTGGCAGATTTATGGAATGGATTAACTGATGAGTTTAAACAAAGTAAAAATATAAACCTGATCTAAAAACTGTTCAAAAAGGAGATTATTGGGAAATATGTTGTGTAGGATGGATGCCTCAAAGACCAAAAAGGAGATTATTGATATAAAAAATGTATGAACAATTGTAAATTTAAGGATGAGAATGTGAGTTTTAAGTGTCATTCAGTGTGGGAATAAATTAAGAGTTTATCTGGTGTGGTGAGACTCAAATGTTTGTAGGTTGATAAGAATAAAGGGCAGGAAATCAGACCATCTTTTTCTACCTACTCCTTTTTGAACAAATTATGTAAAAATGCATGAAGTGGGCATGATAGCTTTGTTTTATTCATTTGTTTCTGTTTTTACTTTTTGTCTCTTTGAGATATTAATAAACCTGACTGAGGGATTCTTACTTTAACACTGCTTGGTTATTTTTCTTAACAATCGGTTTCATTTTCAGCCCTAAAGCAGAGGAGGAGTCCTGGAGACGAGATCTGCTGGTTTACTCACATTTCTCTAGTGGAGTCAGAATAAGTTGGGTAGTAACTACTTACATTTACTCAATTACATTTGCTTGAGTAACTTTTTTGAAAAAAAGATTACCTTCAGGAGCATTTTTTATCTATAATTTTTGCTTTTATTTGAGTAATTTTATTACAAAGTGTTTCTACTCTAAGTTGAGTAAAACTTCTGGATTTTCTACCCACTAAAAGAGAAACGAACATGTTCCTGCAGGCTCTCGCTGCAGGAGCTGAAGTCGTCCTCCAGGGAGTCCTGCAGACAAACCGGGTCAGAACCAAGACATGCTCACAGAACCAGCTCACAGTCAGGGAGCTCACCTGGTCAACCTGGCTCTGCTTGTCGTCCTACATTTTTTTATTCAATGAAAAATGATTTAGATTTTTCCTGGTTTTATTTTTTGTTTTCCAGATGTAATTGTCATTTCCATCATTAGAACATTAAAATTTCCACTTAACTCGCCAACAGTCTTAAGTGTTCATGGAATGTTGCTTTTCACAAATAGAAGTAATATTTAGAAGTTTATTGTTTTCCGTCTCATTTTCTCTTATTAATCACCTAAAATATAATTATTTAAGTGACAAACCTGCGTGTGGATCCTACCGTGTGGAAAGCCAAGCCAGCACCGCCACACAAAGATGAACTGCACGAGCAAGATGGATAGCTGCTGTCATTTCCGAGTTCATTTCCTCGAATTCCTATTTACTGTTTATAACGAGTTCGTGTTAGTTGTAAAAACGACTAAATTTGTCAAATTCCTAATTTTTGTCCCGTTCATTCGAAAGCTTTGGACAGCAGCACAGCTGAGAACCCAAACTGATAAAGTTTTATGCGGATTTTTATTTTAACCTCATTCAGCGGCGATCCGAGCTGGCAGCTAAACTTAGATCATACCCTGCATTGACCTTCCGAGTCCACTTCCATGTAGATTTACAACCGTTACTTCAGTTTATTATCAAGCCCCACAGCGACACAACTGAGATCTCTCATTAATAATCTAAATTGAAAGGTGTCTGCATATTCTAACCATTTTAGCAGCACCTGAAACCGATGTTTAAGTGACGCTACAAGCTAGCAGCTAAATTAAGTGTGTGCCCTGCCTAAACTTCCGGATTTGCTTCAAAGCGACTTTCACGTAATGCCTTCAAGTTTTTGACTTCCGACAAAGAAACTCGTCAGAGTCAGCGACGCAATGATTATTTATTTTAAAAGGCACTGTACATAGCAGTGGAAAAACGAATAAATACATGAGTAGCACTGAAAACAAGCTTTTATAGTCCAACACAAAAATAAGATGCTTAACAGTTTTAATTCCATCCATCAATCTCTCTCTCTCTCTCACACACACACACACACACACACACACACACACACACACACAGGGTAAGTCACAGATCACACTCGTTTTAAAGCCTGAGCTTCCAGGGGAAACGGCTCACCATCTTCCTGTGTCTCCCTGAGCAGCTCCAACTTATTCCAGTGCATTTAAAAACAAACTTAAAAAGCATATTGCGTCCAAGCTACTAGTCAATCGCGTGGTTTTATCATAATACATAGACATTTGGGAATACCTCATCTGATTCTTAAATAAGTCGAAGTCCTGTGCAAAAACTGAGTCACATTGAATCTGTTTCACCAGAGGCACAGTGGAGAGATTTCCCTAAAATAGATAAAATGAGGTTTTTACAGCACAACAACATTAAATGGATATGAATAATAACGCATTACATTCATTAAATCATTACTGTTCATTATCCAAAGGTCTTTAAAAACAATGTTATCAAGCTTTCTAAAACTCCTGATTCACATCCAGACATGATCAAACTACTAAAATGATGGAAAACAAAACCATTTTAACAAATTCATATGGTAAAAAAAAAAAAAAAAAAAAAAAAAGATTATATTTGAGACAACGCAAATTTGTTTTCCCTCATTCAATAACACAAAGA